>NC_058379.1:90035058-90175058 GCF_018350175.1 Felis catus
TGGATATATGTTTTCCAATCAAATGAGCTGGTTGCTTTGAAATTTTATGAATTTTCTTTGAAATTTTCCCAGCTTGGCTTTTATAGATTATGCTGCTTTAGTTAGAAGGGATTTCAGGTTGAATCACGTTAAAAGTTTATTCAAGAGGCATGGTCTCAATTTTCCATATCTTGAGTAACTGTAGAATCTTGTAGCTATTAAAACTGCCACTTGCCAACTGAAGTTAGTAATATGAGTTTATGTTTAAACATCTGGAAAATACCGGGCCTTTTTTTATATCTTGGTTTCAAGATTAAGAGAAATTTTTCCCCATCTAAGTATAATATTAATATATTTGTAGAACTAATATTACTAGCCATAAAGATAGAATCTGTTTTGTACTCAGAAAGTTAGTGTGTGAACTGTGGGTTTTAGAAATTAAGTGGATTTCACCGTCATATATTGATTTACTGTGAATTCATTTCAATTTCAGTAATGTCTTTTATAAAATAGTGATGTTGAAATCAACAAGTTTGAAAAAATTATTTCTCACATAATTCACACATTAATTATTTCAAGTAAAAGGGCTATCAAACTAATATGATCATGTATACTAAGTACTTCCTTATAATAACTTATTTAAATAGCGTATGTTATTTGAAAGAAATAAAACAAGCTATTTTAGTTTCTTTCTGTTTTGGAAAAAATTTGAATTTACGTTGTTGGTCTGTGTTTTATCATGAACATACTAGTACATTATTCATTAGAATCTTTTTGTTTGATGAAATTTATACCTGTTGAAATAATTTTAACCAATGGTCAGTTACTGAAGCATCATTAACAATAACTGAAATTAAATCATTGCATCGCAATGATTACGTTAAGTCTTGATAATTCGTGGAATAGTTCTGATACTGAGCATTTATATTTTAAAAAAGAAATTGGTAGTAGACATGCCATTAGATCATTGATATTGAAGGAATATTTGAGGAAGTATAAAATATAGGATACAGTTTTACTTTCTTGCCCATCAAGAATGACATTATTTACCTAGAGTGTACTTAGCACCCTAAGTCTTTCTGCTAGTCAGATCATGCAGTAAATATGGCAGAACTCTGATATTTAAACAGAATTCTTATTTTAAGTTTTCTCTCTAACAAAAATTAAAGCCGTGTTCTGGCCAGACTTTTTTCCCTCAATTTTTGTTTTCATTTTTATGAAAATTCTTTCAATGCCAGGCTGAGTAAAATACGGTACCCAAATTTGGATTCTCCGTTTAGCTTACAATTTGGTCGCTAAAGGCACTTGCTGAGTACTCTGACTTTACTTTTAGTAATAGTTTTGGAATTTGTGTAGCTACTTGTTTTAAGAATGTAAGTCTTGGGATACATAGGTTAATAAGATCAAGAAAATCTCTTAGTGATGGAAAGCAATTTATATGGAAAACAGAAAATTAGTTTAAAAATAACATTTTAAACTACTAAATCATATATCTTTACAGGTTTGAGATTGTGAGGCTGATATAATAAATTTTATCTTACTGTATCTAGGATTGTTCATTTTTCTGGTCCACTAAATTAAGCACAAAGACTACAGGTTTTTTACAGAGAAACATGATATTAAGCATTTGCTTTAACTGTTCATTTCCAGTAGATGGCTACAGTTCACTACCAAATTGAACTTATAATAGATTTTTTACAGTAACTAAATCAGAAGATGAAGGTTGAATTACTATAAATGAGCTGCCCTGTACATTTTTCTTATTTCGTGTGCTTAGTCGTCTAGCATCGTTATTTTTAAAAGAACATCTTTTTAAAATGACTGAAAAGTGCTATTTTCGCTGTGTCCTCTTTGATCAGTGTGTAGTAATGCCATTATTTATTGTTTCATCACAAATTGTTTACTTTTAAAAATTCTGTATTATGTGAGGAATACTAGTAATTACTGAATTATGTAGAAAATTGTACTGTTATATGAGTTCTTTTTATACAGTCCATAAGTTATTGCTTCCCTAAATTCAATCATTTTATTTTAAAATTTATTTTAGCTTTTATACTGAAGCACCGTGAGCCATTTACACACATATATATGTGTGCTTCAAAAAATACATGTTTTTCATTAATATGAATCGGAACTTAAATATCCTAGACATAATTTAATCAGGCTACAATAAAATACATACAAGTTTACTATTTGGAAGAATATTTGTTAGCTTATAAAGTACTTAAAGTCCGCCTTGCGGTTGGACGTGTGTCTGTCCACTGGGCTGTAGAAAGAGCTTGTGAGCCGAACACTGAGATGATCAGTATCACTATCGACTTTTCACCCTCATCCATAAATATCACCATGTGGTATCTGAGTAAATGAGCCTGAATTTATTGTGTATGTGGGGGTTTTGAATGCAACAAAAAATGTGAAAAAGACTAGACTCCCCCCCCCCCCAGGACTACTGTGTGATTTGTCTTCTTTCACTGAATATTTGTTTTTCTTTATTTGAGTTGTGTGTGTGCGTTGTGTGTGTGTGTGTGTGTGTGTGCGCGTGCACGCACATGCACATATATAATATCGATGTGATTTTATGTCCTGCAGGTATTCGTTGAACCAAGCAGTTCAAGGTTTAGCTTTCTGTTTTATTTTACAAGTGAAAATGTTGCTTTTGTGTGGTACTGTAAGACTGTAATTTCAGATCCTTTTTTAATCAACTGCCAATTTATATGGCTGGCTACAACTGCTTAATCTATTATTAATAAGCATTTTGCTCGGCTATACAAATTATAAAAATAATGCCAAGGTTCTAGGAGAATTTTATTTTCACACTTAAGAGTTTATTGTATAAATTTCACATTCTCCCTTGAAGACAAATGAATTATTTTGTATTTTTTATTGTTGCTACTGTATATATTTATCATTATAATAGAAGCCTATTAAGAATTGGGCTGCAGTTGTAACTAATTAAAAGAAATTTCATTCACACATTTTGTTAAGGGATACTTGGAATATTCAGATGAGTCTTTGTGAATCAAAGGGACTTACACAACTTGAGTTAGGTTACTTTCCATAAAAATAACTGACTTGTTTTTCCAAGACACTTAAAATTTAGTAAACGTGAGGGTTTTTTTTTTTTTTCCTGGTATGCAGTTCATTTTTTATGGATGTGTGTTAGTGTTCATATATGTACCTGCATTTGGACACACACATGAGTAATCCTTTATTTGTTAAAGACCTTGAAGGACAAAGGATGTTTGACCCCACCCTGAGACCATGCAATGTAAGTTTACAGAAGGATCAGGGAACACAGATTTTAATAATGCAAACAATATTAGTCCTGTCCCCTCTGGCGTTTCAAACCTGGACGTACTGATTGTATACTTTGATTCCTAAACCATGGAGATCTATCCTATGCCCTCGGGAGCACCTGGCCAAGCTAAGAACATTTCAGTGATTACAAGGATAGTGCCTAGAGGGCAATTAAGGGACAGGGCAAGAGGCAGCCCGCGATGAGTCCCTGTAGCCCTGTAATGAACCGCAGAAAGGGAAGCAGAGACTAGGCAACAGTGGTGGCTCAGACGGACGTTGTTGAGTAATGTGGAGACTATTTACTGAGCATATTATTTTTGTGGTTTGATATTTATATAATCAGAGGCAGATATTTAACATATCCTTTCCAATTGTTAATAATTTAAATTTTATTGATAAAAGCCATTGTTGTTTATTAGGATTGCTTTTTACTGTGCTGAAACTTGATTTAAGTGATATACTTGCTTTGAATGCACTATTCTAGGAGGTTATTTTCCTAACTGTTGAGCTTGTACATGTGTTTTTCTTTTACTGACGTACAGTAATTTGAGTCAGATATTTCACTAGCTTTTTTGTGTGTGTCTGTGTGGGCTTCCTGTTTGCTTATTCATTAAATTTTCTGAGTTGTTAATATCCACGGTGGAAAGCAGACTTTCCTTGTTCAAGACTGTGAAAGCTGTAAAATTGAGGGTAATCTCTTAAAATATATCTTTTTTGGGCATAATTATATAACAAGGATTATAACAGAAGGAGCATTTTGTGTAGTATGTGTAATTCACACAAGAGTGTTGATTGATTTAAAATCTCATTTATTTCACGATTTCACGGCTGATTGTTCTGACTCCTATTTGTTGCTTACATGCACGTTAAAAGCATATAATGCAGGTGTATTTCTGTGTGATTTCCTCTTTGTCCACTTGCATTACTGTGGGCAAAAACAAAAAGAGAGTGAAGAGGAAGACTGCTATGAGCATGAGATCTGGCGCAGTAAGCCGAGTAATCTCCTTTAGCTGTGGTCTTGCACACAGGTATTCACGTGTGGACGCTCCTCCCTCAAGGCCTTTGCTGTGTATAAGCTCAGATATGCTGGCTGGGCTGAGCCCAGGGAGAGCTGACCTGCCCTGAAGCATTCACCTTCAGAACACTTGGCTCTCAGCTCCCTCTTCTCTGCATTGTGTGAATCACTTCTCCTACCGCACGGCCGCAGTGACCACCGCACTTGTTCTGTAAATACGGACTGTCCCCACTGGGGAGAGTCAGCCGTGCAATTTCTTGCGTGACCACCAGGGGGAGTTAAGGAGTGTCCCTAGAATTTCTCCCCCACTTCCAAGGTCTTCCTCCCTCATTTCTTAACCTGGTCTCCCTCCCCACCTCCCTTCCTTTCTTCTTTTCCTTCCTTCCTTTTCCCTCCTTCCCGTCCCTTCCCTTCCCTCTCCTCTTCTTTCCTTCCCTTCCCCTCCTTCTTTTCCTCTTTGTATGTGGAACTGGAAATATTACTGTAACCTTACCTCCCAGCACGGTTTAACATCACTACAATATAAACAGCAGTTCATCTTTATTATTTTTTTTTAAGTTGCTTAGTAAACGTCCTGTGTTTTCCTCACTGCTATTTTCATACTCACAGGATGACAAGGTTTTACAGTTTTAATGAGTAAAGAACTCTTAGGAAAGTATTACTACCTAGGTGAACGTTGAATGGAGTTTAAAATACTACAAAGGAAAACTGTGATGTATAAAATGTCAATATGATGATTAGAAATGATGTGTGTAAAAATACTGTAAAATAACTATTTGGAAATTATTTCAACCTACTTTTGTTTTAATTAGAATGACTCCGAGAGATTGTGAATATTCCTAAATTTTTTCTTCTTAATTAACGTATGTTTAGGGTGGCCTGGACTTGGGCTTATGTTACATGATTATTTGTTTGGAGTATTCTCGCAAAAACTGGTCGACATTTATTCAACTATGATAGCTACTAAATTTGATCTAAACATCCATAAAGAAGATATTTTAGCTTCCTCTAAACAATAGCTATTAATGTAAATTTCAGTAAGAATTTAAAACGCTGTGTGTGTGTGTGTGTGTGTGTGTGTGTGTGTGTATGCTTTAAATGGGGTGGTTAAAATATAATATTCATATAATGTTTTCTTACTTTTTTGTATATTCATCTGGGGAAATTTGAGCACATATTAATATTTTTCTCCCTAAATTTGTCTTCTCTGGGTATTTAAAGATCATGGATTTTTGAAATAGCTAGAGAACTTAACGCTGGTATGTCTTGGGCTTTATTTCTGATTTCATAAATACATAAATTTTTATTTTTTAAAGATTGCATTTTAATGATTTTCATTTTATCCTCAGGATTGATTCTTTTGTTTTTTGTAAAATAAACCCGTTCCATTGTTCATTGAAATGCCTAACATATGCAGAGTTGATTAAGCACCATGTAGGATGTTAGTTATTACAGAATAAATGCATATAAAAATGTATGTCTACTTACAAAATTGGAAAAAAAATTGTGAAATAAAAAGATATGTCTGTCTTTTACTTAATTTTGAAGTTGTTAACCCTGCTTTCCTTAGCTAAAATTCATGGCTGTATTTGTATTTGTCTGAACATTGTAGGAAATTTATTTATATAGTTGAATGGTAAATCGTCTTAAAATTATGCTGACAATGGTTGTAGGAGCTATGGTTGATCGTTGTGTTGGAGAAAACAAATATGGTAAACATTTGCGAATCTTTTAATGATTATATTTCTTGATAGCTTTCATAAGAAAGCACATAATTTGTGATGACTTCAATAAAAAAAAAACACGGCAGCAAAAGTTTTTGAGTTAGCGGCAAAGTAAATGGGGCAGGTTTTGCATTTTGAACACAAGTGTTATGAAGTGTGATTGGATTTGTCGTGAAAGTGTGTCAGTATTAATAAAAGTATTTAGGTACAAGTTTGCTGGGCTTTGTAGCCTTTTTAAGGTTAAGGATTGGTTAATGTGAAAAGTCACTTCTGTGCATTTGGTAGTATACAGAAAATGACAAATATATTTCTATGCGTTTTGGATTATTATGCCATTTCTTATTTCAAACCCTTTTTGTCAGGACACCAGGCAAAACAATGATGCTTTGAGGACGTAATTAAAGATATTGTTCAAAGAACAACTTTCTGCATATTTGAATTATTACTGTCATCAAAATCATACAAATATGGAAATATGATTGCCAGAAGCACATAAATCAATGATCAGCATGGCCTCAAAATCCAATAAATATGTAGAGTTAAATACTTTAAAATGCAAATTGTGTCTGATGATTTGCATATGGTAGAGTTTAAAGGGAATTTGTTGCTTAACAACCTCTAAGGTAGCAGTTAGGGCTGTGGGTAAACATGGATTTTTTTATTCATCATTGGTCAAGTTGCACATGTGATAAATGATGGAAGAGACTGCCTTCCTTGGTTAAAATGACTGCAGTCTTCACTGAATCCTAAACTGCCTTGAAGTCATCTGAATAATTAAGAGTTAATTATTCTTCATCCATCTAGATCAGAAAAGGACAGATTTAGGGAAGGAATTTATAATTTTTGCCTCACGTCCTGTCATGTCGTAATGTGATAAAGTAAACTGACTCCAAATAATATCTAGTGACCTGATAGTAATTATGCCTCACAAAACATTTCTGTTGCGGTGTTTTAATTGCTTACATCGATTCTGGAAAGTACACATTAACAGACTTATAAGTTTAATTGTCTCCAAAGAAAGCAGTATAAAATCCATGTTCTATCACTGCTCTGCTTTAAGTTGGTCGCTGGGTCCAGGCCAACACAGCATGGAAGTTTCTGTGTGTTCTTGTGGAAATAGCAAGCAGCGACTCCTAAAATGTTGGTGGAGGAGATTATAGACACACTGGGAACAATTATTTTAAGAAGTTCTGTTCCAAGGGCAATGAATCTAAAATAGGTGAAAACCCATTTTAATTTGGAATACTGAAATAAAAAAAACTGTTTAAAGAACTTCGTTTTCTCATAATTAATGTAACGATGGAGCAGATAACTCATGCAGATTTACCAATAATGCACATTATTTTGAGAGGCTGAAAGAAGACGCCGGAAAGTTGAGAAATAAACTGATTCATACCCTTATTATCTGGTAAGAGCAGATGGCACAGAATTCACATAGAAAACCCAGAGTCTACTTAGTGGATTTTTTACCACATGATTTTCTTTGAGAACAGACTGTTTTGTGAATGTTTACTGATCACAAGAAGAATTGTAATAAAGAAATCAATATGCATGATCCCTTTCCATGTAGTACAACAGGGTTACACTGTTAGGTTAAATACAGGCAGCTTTCCTTTTCAGAAAATCAATTTGCTGTGTAGCCTGCAAAGCTGGTCTCCTCACAGAGCCATTTTGTGTTGTGCACACAGTAAATTCTGTATTGGCACCTTCAAATAGTATTGACTTCTCAGAGGCTGTGAGCTTAGTAACCTGACTTTAAGAAGAAAGGCCAAGTCCCGTAATGATTTAAAAAAAAAAAAAAAGGTATTATTTCTCTTTTCATATTTGATCACAAACTAGTCTTCTTTAAAAAGCCATTCCTTGGTTTTCATATTTTAAAAAGTAGAAATGCCAAGTGGGATTTTAGTGAGCAATATAATTTTTATATTCATTAACTCTGTTTCCATCCTGATCAAGTGTTTCCACGTTCCCAAGTTACCTGCCTTTCTCAAAAGCACATTTTTAGGGTAAGCAGCAATTGTTGCTTATTTTGAAAAGTTGGAGTAAATGTGAAAAGATGACATTATGTGATAGTTTCTTTGTCACTTGCCTCCATTTACAAACAAAACAAACAAAACCTATTTTAGAGAAGAAAGAGTTTACTGAATACCCAGAGTCCCTCAGTGACTATATGTCGTGGTTACTAAGGCAAATATTTAGGGAGCACGTGTGAAAACGTTTTATTTTTAGATCCTTTCCTCCTCACGCTAAATTTGGCTCTTAAAACGCTTGCGCCATTTTTGATGTCGCTGTTTAATTTAAAAGACCAACCCTCCCATTTAATGATCATATTTTTATGAAGTGGTTCTGCTCGGTCCTGACTCTCTGGTTTCTGCCAGCGCAGTTACAGTACGTTGTAGTCACCCTGGGCTGCCTCACAGGGCTGTAAGCAGTGTCTGTGTTTAAATCAAAAGTACGAGCTTGGTTTCCAGTGGCATCAGCTGGGAGACAGCAAAGCTGGATGCCTTCAAGTCTGCAGCCTTGTGAGGTCCACTTCCTGTTCTTTGGTTCCAGACACTCTTCGATCTTTGCAAGACCTCTTCTGTGTGCTGCAGCGTCTCATCGTGAGTTTTCTGTTAATGAACATGCACACTGAGATTGTAACTAACTGGAAGGGCTTTAACCTGTTAAATTTTACCCCAGCTTTTTAGGGAAGTGGTGACACCCATTAGGCTAGGAATGTAAACCAAGTAGACTAAATGTTATCAGTGATTTCTGTATTTTAATCAATCCGTTCCCATTTTCCCTCCTCTTCTGTTCGTGGGACCTTCGTGTAATAATAACGGGCCTTGTCGCACAAGAGCGGATGACCACAGGAAATGCTTTGAGAGTACAACGTTAGGTTTGGAAAAGTTCCCAAGCAGAAGGAGAAATAGGTAGGTTTTGGTTAGGCTGTGTATACTTACCCATGTTTTAAATGTTTATAAGTACCTCTAACATTTAAAAAATAAATCATCACTTATCAAACGAGTTTACTCTTCAAGGAAAACATTCTTGTAATAGGCACAGAATTATCCAAATAATAGTGTAAACCAAGCCAGGCATAGCAGCAGACAGAAAAATGCATTCAGCCGGTAGGATCATGGATTTGTTTGATTCAGGTAATTGAAAGTGTTTCATACTATTATTGCAACTTGAAGGCTTGTTTAAGTGTCTAACTGTCAGTCACTTTGGAAGGTGAAAAGTATTCAATTGTCACTCTGTCAGTCAATAGAGATGAGAACTGTCTGCCTAATGGATTTCTTTACATGGATGTCTGCATGGAGGCAGAAGTAAAATCAATGTGTTGTCATGTGCAAGCACACAGCATCAAACTGCCAGGTGAATTGCAACTGTATTTCTGTAACATCTACATTCTTGGATTGTTTGTGGAAGGCCGACACGGGTAGTGAGATGCATAGGGGAAAACGGGTTTTGGTATCGTCTGTGTCCATGAAAGCATCTACCCTAACCTCTAAACTCCAGTTTTACGTGAGTTCCAATGAATGGGCTTCTTCATATCATCACGGCATTGTCCTTACATTTGAGGTCCTTGTTTGCCACTAAGTAGCTCTTCTTTGTATCTGTGGCCCCTAAAACCAAATCATACTTGTGCGCTGGAAGTGACCTAAATTAGTGATTCCTGTTTTAGTAGAAGTTTTATCATCATCTGGTATAAACACATAAAACCTTACCAGATTTTTTGATGGAAGAAACTTGAGAGGTATAGATCAAAGAGTCGATAACCTTCATGGTATAAGGCCTTTTTTAAAAAATTGGGGGGCAGAAACTAAGGAAATATTTAATGTAAAGTCCTACATTTAAGTTGAAAAATTAGCCGTGCAGGAGTAGAATGCAGGTGCAGGCCTGACAGTGTGTTACGTAATGGTGAACTGGGAGATTTAGCTGGTAACAAACTAAGCAGTTAGGAGGATATTGCAGAAATGTAAAGGTCTGCAGCATTCCCCCCCCCCCCCCCCCCCCCGTTCACACAGTACCTCAGATAATTGAACCAAGTCTTGGAATGTCACAAAAACTCTGGCTAAATGCCGACCATCCTAGGGAAGGTGACAGAATGCAGGAGGAGCTTTCGTCCCATGATCAGGTGAGGGACCCTAGAGAAAATTCAGGGGAGTAGGAAGGAAGTGGCACCCTTCCTAGAAAAAGAAGGTCCCCTCTCAAGTATGGCTCACGCTGGAAGTCAGACACAGATGTCAGTAGGTCGACACAGGAGCTTTCTAACTCTGAGGGCGTTCTGCCACAAAGAATTGGCACCTGGGCGGGTGCAGGAGCTGAACTGTAGTCGGCCACCAGGCAGTGCAGGACAGGACGGGGTGGACCAGCTCTGCAGAGACTCTAGGATCTTAGAGCATGTAATGGGTCAGAGGGCAGTTTTGGGGGAACCCATGTCGGGTTACAAACCACATTTGTCCCATGAGTAACATTGAACAAGTAGCAATTATCAGTGATCACCACGGTCTCTGAAAAGAAAGAACATGTTCACATGCCACATCATGACCCATAGGAAGTATGTTAAGCACTTAAAAAAATGAGTTTTTAAATCTAGTAACTGATTAAAAAAAAAAAAGGGCCTTAAGAGGGGCTGGGATTGGTGAATGCCATCTTGCTTTCTCACTGCTGCCCCTCTAGCTATTTTTTTTTTTTTTTTTTGTTATTTGTACCATTTATTGTCTCCTACAGGTAAAAGATTGTACATTCCCAAGCATAGAGTCACAGTGAGTGAGTTTTTTCCATAGAATGTGTTGCTGTGCAGCTAAGAACCACACGGGTAGGCCAGGTAGGGCCTTGTTCCCAGAGTGGCTGGGCTGATTGGGTGTATCGTTTCTGTCTTCATGACAAAAGATGAGGAGGCCCCAGGTTTGAATCTGGGTTCTGTCAGTTCTAGTCACGTGACCGTAGCCACCTTTTCCCCCCAGGTTTAGCATCTGTGTTGTCTGTAAAATGGAGGTAGTTGCAAGGAATAAATGACACCATATGTGTGGACTATCTAGTGCTTTTCGAAGAGTAAACAGTGAATTGATTTTTTTTCTGCACACTTCATTTCTGGTTCTTTACTGTGTGTTAAGATTAGTTTGGCTGGGTAGAGCAGAAATACTAAGAAGTACTAATTTCTGTTGGCTTTAATATGATACAAGCTTAGCTTTGCGCAGTGACAGTATCGTAGCCAATGAGGTTTATCCGAGGCGCGATTATTGCTAATATGATACAAGCTTATTTCTGGCTCACATAAAGGAAGTTGGTCTGGTGTTTGTTCATGTGATTAGAGATCTTGGCATCCTTGTTCTGTCCCTGTGTCCTCGAGCAGGGTCTTCACCTTCTAGGTCACTTTATGGTCCAAGGGAGCTGCTGGGGTACCAGCCATTGTATCTGTGTTCTAGGCTGAGGGCATGGTGGCCGTCAGAGGAGAGGTCACCATCTTCCTTGAAAAGAACCCATCTGGAAGTCCCATAAGACACTTTGAGTTATAGTTCATTGAGCAGAGCTTGGTGAGGTGCTGGTCAGAAATGTTGTGTTGTAGCTGGACACACCGCCTGCGTTTCAGGTTCCAGAAAGGGGTGCGAGAATTAATACTGTGAGGCTGCTTGCAGTTTCTGCCAACCTGTTCATGTAATACTCACCTTACTGCGATGCACACGTATAATATCTACACACATATGAACTCTGAGAGGTTGATGATAATAGTATTAAAATAGCACCTTATATCCACCACTCAGTTGAAGTAGGATGTTCAGTTCCTCAGAAGCCTCCAGAGCCCCTCCCCAGATACATCTTACTCTCTCCCCCCGTTGGTAACTACTGTTGTCACTTTACATGTTTGCTAATAAGCTGCTTGATTTTCTTTGTAACTTAACCTCCCGGCTGGATCTTCCTAAACTGTGTTATTTGGTTATTAAGTGAGTTAGTGAGGGCAGTGCTGCTGTTAGAGACACGGGCTCCCCGGGAGTTCAGCGGAGCCACGGGTCACGACCCAACTTCTGCTTCCTTGGGCACAGAGCCCCTTCGCACGCTTTCCTGGGTGAGACCCCGAGTCCCGCGGCATTACATGGTGCCCATGGTGAGGGGGCATCTGGCTAGACGGCTGTGCTGGGTATCCCGTGGAAGTGTGGCCGGAGGGGTGCTGGCTCTCTTTTCTGTTTCCAGTCTGGCCATTTACTGCTTTCAGCTGCAGGAGAGGCCAGAACAGAACATCTTTGTGGGCAGAATAAGTGTCTTCAGCTTCTCCAGGCAGCAGGACATAGAACTACCCACCCCCCCCACCCCCGCTCCGCCCCCGGTAAGAAGAAGGAAGATAGAGGAGCTTTACCTGCCTCTCCTCTCCCTGCCGCAGACAGCCGTCGCCTCAGTCTGGGGGGAGCTCTGGTCTCCAGGCGGTGCCCCGTACCCAGGGCTGTGTTGCTCCCAGTCTCACGGAGACATACAACGTGGTGCTCTCTCAGGGTGCACAGCATGGTGATTTCACGTATGTACACACGCAGCGACGTGACTCCTGCAGTAAGGTTAGTTCGCACCCATGTTGTCTGTTTCGCCTCTTAGTTTATCTCCTTTTGAGGGAGCTCCTCCTGCAGTAGCTTCTTTTTTTAAAATTTTTTTTCAATGTTTTTTCATTTTTGAGAAACAGCATGAGCGGGGGAGGGGCAGTAAGAGAGGGAGACACAGCGTCCGAAGCGGGCTCCAGGCTCCGAGCTGTCGGCACAGAGCCCGACGTGGGGCTCGAGCCCATGAACCGTGAGATCATGACCTGAGCCAAAGTCGGACGCTTGACCGACTGAGCCACCCAGGCGCCCCCTGATCCTGCAGTAGCTTCTTGAGAAAGAGTACAGGGAAAGTAGGTGAACGGAGACCTGGTATTCTGAAAATGCCTTTATATTATCGCCTTGGTTGACTGGTAATTTGCCTGGTGTTTCGGTACCTGTTGCTACGTACAGATTACCACACGTTTAGCTGCTTGCGAGCACACCCACTTCTACAGTTGACAAGTCTGAGCATCGTGTCTCAAGTACTCCCGTACGACGTGTGTGTTCTGTGTACTGGGTATCCATGTGCCCTAAATACTGTAAATCTGGGAACAGGGTCCAGATCTTCTATGGAGAGCCTATTTCCCAGTTTCTTACCGGGTGGGGTACACGTCCCTGTGTCTGCATTTGCTTACAGGGTGTTCCTCCGGGAGTGCCCCGAGTCCACCCCAGTCTGCTGAGGTTCTGTCCCCGATCCTGTGTCTCACTCCCAGGGTTCCCGCTGGTCTCCCGGAGGCTGCGGTGTCCAATTCGTAGGCTGGAAAACAGCGTCTTCTCCAGCTTTGTTGTCTTGAGTGATCACACCCAGCTTTTTGACCATTTCTGCTGATGCTTCAGTGGCTCATCCTCACTCACACTGTCCTCATCCCTCTACGAGGGCTGTTTCTCCCCATACGCCACCTCTCGTCTTGTGTCTGCTCCGTGGCCTCTAGCCTGGCTTGCATACAGACAGTGGAGGTTACTCAAACCGGTGCTTTTACCGTGTTGATCCTTTCCTGAAAAAAACTAAAATGCCTTTCTTGTGTGTATTACATTCAGTTTAGAATATTCTGTCAATCGTGAACGTCCCTTCAGTTTTCTTCAGTACCGTTAGCTTTGATGACTCAATGAAAATCACTGCCAAGCCCCTGATTTCCAGGCGTAGTGCTCTTAATGATAGACGGCTCTCAGGGACTAACACTAGCGGCCGTTACATTTACTGGACATTTCCAATGTCTGGTAGTGTACTCGTCTTTTATGCGTATTACTGCACTTAATCCTGACGATGACTGCATTAGGTGGGCATTTTTATTGCTAGATTGGAAAAAAAATGGAGACTTAGGTTAGGTGTCTTTACCAAGTATATTTGCACATGGTTGGAGCCAGGATTCAGCTCTCTGATTGTCGAGCTCATAGGTGCCCACATCTCAGATGGTCTTGACAAGCATGGAGAAACCCTTGTCTGTCCTGTGGTTAAGTGCCGTGGGAGTGCACCCTTCTGTGTGCTTGAAGCTGATTGAGGATTAGGAATACTGGGAGGCCACTGCAGCACACACACGTCCAAAGGTGCCATTTTTAATTTTAGAGAGTTACTTTGCTATTGATAGAATTAAACCATGTTTTAAGTGCTTTACCCTATGAGAGAAAGATTGTTTTCTCATAGAACCTACTCCTTCCACCATTTTATTTACTTAACTTTGAGGAATCCACTGTGGCGTGGGCTTATCAAAGTGCTTGCCTTATTCCTTGTAGTCGTCTTCTTTGTTCCCAGAGTTTGGAGCTGGCTGGGTCATCAGAACTGTAATACGAGTAGTTTCCATCTTCTGGGAATTTTTACCTTACCGTGTTGTTAGCCAGAGTTCTGTCTCAGTGCCCTTTGAAGTCTGTGTGCATAAGGCCGTGCTGGGGGTTGGTTTATACATCTGTTTCCATCTCTCTCTGTTTCCAGAATGGCTTCTCCACTTGCTCAGACACTTCCTCCTGCTGCCCCCACATGTGACCTCCATGTTTTTAGTTGACTGATACTTATTTAAGCACGTTTAAGTACCCAGCACTTACTGTAGATTTAGAATACATGGATTGGATTTTGCTAGAAATGGAAAATGTGATCTGTAAACAGTAAACAGTAAAATTTTGTTAATTTTTTTTAACGTTGATTTCCCCACGTATGAAGTTGCCTTTTCTATTCTGATGTGCAGACGGTTTCTTCTGAAGAATCAGATCCTTGAAAAATTCCCCGTTTCGCAGAATGCAGAGGGACCTGTGCTGGTTTAGCACATATAATCTGTTCGTTCATGTTAGTTTGAAATGTTGTTCTGTGTGCACCAGACGTATCGTGGACAGACCTCTGCGTTTCTTCCGGTTACGTGCCAGTGTGACTAGTCCCATGGCCCCCCCTCCTCCTCTGAGGCTGTTTGAGGGGCCTGTGCCCTCCACAGCCATGTCCCAAGGCCTGTCGGCATTTGGAGCTGCTCTTGTAAGGGGCCCAGTGTTCACTGTCCATTTGTCTTCTGTCCCCGCCTCCCACCCTGCTGATTCCAGTGGGTGACGTCCTTACCCACAGTTCTCCCCGACCTCTGCATGCGTGGAAGGCACACATTGCCTCTCAAGCCTCTTGTGCCCTTTGTCATGTTCTCTAGCCTCTGTGGTGGCGGCCAGCTTCTTCTAGGCTGAGTAGGGAGGTCTGCCCTCCTCGATGTGGGTGGGCCTCACCTCGTCTCTGGAGGGCCCTTGAGTAGAATAAAAAAGTGAGGGATGGGCAGCTTTGCTTTCCTACTGAACTGCGTGGTCTGTCTTTTCTTGCCTCAGACATCAGAGCTCCTGGTTCTAGGACCTTTGGACTTGGACTGAATCACACCCCTGGACGTCCTGTGTTTCCAGCCTCCAGACAGTGGATCGTGGGACTTCTTGGCTTTCCTAACGACATGAGCTGATTCCTATAATAAATCTCCTCCTATCTAAGCATCTGAATATATTCCATCGGTTCTGTTTCTCTGGAGAACCCTGACTAGTGTAGTGTCTGGAAGATACTAGTTCAAATCCCATTTCAAGGGCTCTTGAGATTGACTTGAGATAAACCTGTATGGAAGGTAGGCTGGATAAGCAGCAGCTTAAACATAACAAACATTCATGGCTTTTAAGACATTGGTGAATACATGCTTTTTCTAAACAAATTTTTAGGCTTCTAAGGAAAAAAAAAACCCATGCAAATAAATAATTATTGATTTCTGTTAATGATTCTGCCTTAAGTTAGGGCAGAGAAGTAAAGTGAAACAGACATGGTACAGAAGAGGAGTAACAGACTCTAATATTTTCTTACCTTCTTTCCCAATTTTTGTTAGTAAAGTTTTTTGGTGCTTCTGCCTACATTGGAAGAGTATGAGCAGAAGAAAAGAAGGGTCTTCATTATATTATTAGGTGTCATGTTATGATGGTCTCATTATTTATTGGGATGTATCGGGTGTTGGGATGGGTGCCATCGTCCCCGGCATGGAGCCGCAGGCAGTAAACGAAGGCGCCGCCCTGTGTTGGCACCATGAGAGGACGGAGTACAGTCGGCGGAGAAGTTTCCTATTGCTGCTCCAACAAAATACCGCAACCTGGTGGCTTCAGACGACACGTTTCTTTTCTTATAGTTCTGGCGGGCAGAATTCTAAAAAGAGTTTCAATAGGTGACAAGGCAGCTGGCCATGGGCTTGGTTCCTTCTAGAGCTCTGGGAGCTGATCTGTGTCCTTGCCTTTTCTGGCTTCTAGACACTGCTCACATTTCTTGGCCCATAGCCCTGTGCTCCGTTTTCAAAGCCAACAGAGTAGCATCTTCAGATCTCTTGGACCTTTCTCCCCATTTCACTTGTTAGGGACACTTGTCATTACATTGAGCCCCTCTGGACAGTCCATGGCAGTAGCAGGGTCCTTAATTTAATCATATCTTCGAAAAATCTTCTGCCTTGTAAGGTGCTGTGTTGACAGGTTCTGGGGATTGAGACCTGGACCTCTTTGGAGGCCGTGATACCGCCTGCCGCTGGCGGTATGTAATTCACATTTACAAAACCCGTGCGTTTCCTTGAGACCATAGAAAGTCAACGGGTGTTTATTAGAGGGTTTGTTTTAGTATAAAAATTCTGAGGATTAAAAAAGACCTGTTCATTGTAATTTAAATATCCTTGCATTTTGCATTCACCTTTGTATCCATGATTCGTTATTTACCTAGTTGTATAATAGCATACATAGGTAAATTGTTAGTTAGGACACATGGTTCCAAATATTTACACATGTCATCAATGCCCTCTGACCTACCATTTAAGGAAGCTATTAATGTATTCTAGAAAATATGTACCTATAATTTTAAAGGTGTAAGCAATCCTCACAGAAGCTAAAATCTCTGTAACACATGGATTTAATGAAGAACTAAATATGATGTATTCTACAATTCACGTTTTGGTGCTTCGCCTCACCTGTATGAGTGTTCAGCTAACTCCTGTATTCCTGGGGCGTCTCCGACTTTTGTTTCAACCCTTCCGTAGATGCCCTCTTCACACTGTCACCACCTAATGTGCTCCTCCCAGTGTCCTGTGCCCCTCCCCTCCCCCACCCCGAAATGTGTGCTGAAGCTGGGTCAGCCAGGCTCAGTGGCTAGGGAGAACCGGTGGTTGGACATTCAGGAATTTTGCGAGTTAGGTGCTAATACTGTTGGTAGCTTGAAATTGGGATCGTTTACACCATGGAAATGAGCGAACGTTCGTGATCTGGTCCCTTCCTCCTTCCCCCGAGAGCAGGTTTGCTCTCAGGCTTCTAAGGAAACAACAACCACAGCAATTGCGCAGAAACGCCCCCCAGTTACGGAGTCCTGTAGTGCTTCTGCTCTGAGTTAGGGCAGGGAAGGGAGGTATTAGGGAACAGGAAAACGGTATTTGGGGTTTCACCACTTGGCCTGGTAGCTCCTGTGAGAGCTGGAACTTAGCGTATTCTGGGTACTTCTGTGCTTCCAGACTCAGCGCTCAGTATTCGTGACGGTCGTCTGCGTGGTCCTTCAGATACTTGTTTCTTGGCTTCTCCAATGCTAGAGTCTCCGGGTATCTTTTTGGTTCTGTTTTGTTATCTCTCCGCTCCTTCTCTCCCACCCTTTGCTTGCCCCCTGCCTCTGCCTGTCTTGCAGTGTCCCTCCCCTCAGTGCTTGCTTCTGGTGTCTAGTCCCTTGTCCCTGCATTCCAGGCATCATTAGGTTTTTTTCTGTGAAGGGCCAAATAGTAAATGTTTTGGACTTTGTAGGCCACCCCGTCTCAGCATGTGGTGCAAAAGCAGCCCCAGCAGCATAAATGGACGAGGGTGTCCGTGTCCTATAAAACTTGATTTCGGAAACGAGGGGCAAGCTGCGTTCGGCCTGAATATTGTAGTTTTTGTTTATTTGTTTACATTTTAATTTATTTTTAAATAATTTCTTCATCCAACATGGGGCTTGAGCTCCCAACCCTGAGATCAAGAGTTACATGCTCTTCTGATGGAGCCTGGCTGGTGCCCTCTGAGCGTTGTAGTTCGCCAGCCTCTGATCTGATCTATACTCTCTCTTTGGGCGATATCCTTTCCTATCATGGCTTTACAAACTCTCCGTGCCAGTCTCCCGAGTTTATCTCTAGCCCTGATGTCTGCCTGCCTGCCTTCGTCCCTTCCTCCCTGCCTCCCTCTCTCCCTCTCTCTCAAGCCCCAGACTTGTTCATTTTACTGCTTATTTGAGATGTTTGCTTGAATATTCTGAAGGCACCTGAAGCTTCAGGTCAAATTAGAGCCCCTTCCTTTGCTTCCGGGAACTTTTGTCCTACTTCCTGCCTCCCTCCTTTCAATGCTCACAAGCCACATTGGCCTTGAACTTGCCAACCCTGTTTCTGCCTGGCTTGTACTGGTTCTTTTCTCTGCCTCCACTGCTCTTTGGCTTGTTTGTTGACATTGGGGTGCGGGTTTAATTGCCTTCTCTTGACTACTTATTCCTCACTTAGGCTCTTAATTTTCCTCATGGTGTCACTTACCTAGAAAGTATTTTGTTTGTGTATTTATTTCTTTCTGTCTTGTTGGTGCCTTCCTACTCAAGTGTAAGTTCCCTTTGGTCAGGAACTATTTTCATATCCGCAGCCTTGTAAGAATTGCCCTCTGGCATTGTGGGTCTTCGCTTACCATGTTTTACTGAAGGAATATATATTTTCTACGTTCTGGACATTGAGAAGAACACAGAGATATGTGTCTAATATGAGAAATAGAGACAAACAAAATAAATGTAATATAAAGCAGAGTGTTAAAGGGATATATAAAAAAGGGAGATAAAGCTTTTTGTCTTTTCTATTCTCTGTCCTTTGCTCTTTATTTTCTTCCCTTTTTGGGGATAGTTTTTTGCTTTTTGTTTTTGCTGCTTTAGTCCGTACCCCACTGAGCTTTCAAGTTCTGCCCTTTTTTACTTTTGTTTTAGTGGTTATCTTGGTGATTACCATCTGCATCCTTGACTTATCAAAGTTGAATATTAAGTGGTACACTTACCTTTTTTCTAGACAGGGCAAGGGCCTTGAGTACTTTAATCCCAGTTACTTCCTTTCTGACGACTAAACTGTTGTTCAGCATTTTAAATCTGTACGTTTCATATGTGTTGACAACATATAATTTTAAATCTTTTGTTTTTATTTTCCTATGAGGATTGTTACATGTATATAACAATCAGACATAGTTTAGATCATTGTAAAGTTCATTCATTTTTTTTTTAAAGTAGTCTCTACACCCAGTGCAGGGCTCAAATTCACAACCCTGAGCTCAGGAGTCACACGCTCCTCCCTCTGGGCCAGCCAGATGCCCCTAGTTTAGATAGTTTTAAAAAGATAATTACTCTTTGGGACACCTGGGTGGCTCAGTAGATTAAGCATTTGATTTAGGCCCAGGTCATGATCTCGTGGTTTGTGGGTTCAAGCCCCACATCGGGCTCTGTGCTGGTCGTATGGAGCCTGCTTGGGATTCTCTCTCTCCCTCTCTCCCTCTGCCCTTCTCCACTTTTGTGCTCTCTCTCTTTCAAAATAAGTAAATAAACTTAAAAAAATAGATACTATTTTGCTTACATGAAAATAAAATATGTACATTTACATATAGAAAAAAAATAGAAATACATTTCTAAAACTTATTCACATTCAGGATCCACTACTTCTGAATTACTTTTTGACTTACAGTTTTCAGAGCCGTGTTTTCTCATGTGATACTGTCCTCTTTGCCATCAAGTATATGCGTGAGAGAGCATTATTTGAAAGAATAAGTCACTATTGTCTCTGGGATATTTTTCCAGGCAAGGACATTCATGAGGGCCCGTGGCAGAATCTGACAGGGCAGCAATCCAAGAAACTGACTTCCTGTCCTGCACTTTTCCATCGTTCAGCTAAATGGACTGAACAGTTCCTCTCACAGGGCTTCTGGGTGAGCGCAGCCTGAGCTGGGCCACAGGGCCTCCTCCCCCACCCCTTCTATGTTGGAGATCCAGTGAGGACAGTTGTTTTAGGCAGGCGGTATTCATTTACCTTTACCTCCCTAGTTATCTTTTCATTCCTTCTGTGTTTCTTGACCTATTTATGATAGAATTCCTTCTTCCTGAAAAATACCCTTTTGTGGTTTTTTTATTTGAGTTACCATTTTATGCTTTAGTGTTTATCTGTTGATGAATTATTTTATATTTTATTCATCTGATAATATATTTTTTTAAGATTTTATTTTTAAGTAGTCTCTACACTCAAGGTGGGGCTCAAACTTACAACCCTGAGATCAGGAGTCGCATATGCTACCAACTGAGCAACCTAGGCACCCCTCATTTGATAATTTTGTGGGTTTTTTTTTTTTTTGCCTTAATTTTGAATGGTATATTTGCTGGATGTAGAACTTTGTATTTAGAATTGAGTAGTTGTAACAGAGACCTTATGGCTTGTAAAACCTAAAATACCCTCCAGCCCTGTTCAGATAAAATTTACCAATCTCTGCCTTTGAACTTTGCAAGAGTCATTATTTTAAAGTCTGTTTCTGATAGTTCCAATATTATAGCCTTGTTAGGTCTGTTTCTGTTGCCTGTTGTTTCTGTTGGTTTTTTTAAATGTGTTTGTTTTACTGTTTTTCCTTTCCTCTTATGTTGGTCATTTATTTTTTTAACGTGATGGGCATTTTATTAATAGAATTATTAGTAATAACTTGAGATTTTCTTCCAATGAAGATTTATATTAGCTTCTGCCATGTATCCGGGGGTATGGATATTGGCCATCCAGGCTCCTCTCAGTTTCATTGCTTGGGTTACAACAGTCTGAGGTGGGCGGTGGGACTTTGATGGCCTCTTGCCTCTGGTTTACCATGCTGTTAGGTTACAGTTCTTTGGGGTTCAACATACGAGTTGGGCTCGTTGGAGACTTTCCCTTTCCTCCCTCCCCCAGTCCCGTGGGGGACTCCAGCTTATATCTCCTGAGGTCCTGGCAGCCGTCAAAAGCACATGTGGCCTCTCCGCCATCTTTGCTGAAGCACACGTGCTCCGAGGGAAGCAGCCCAGATGCCAGTTTTATCTTCATGAGCTTATTGTCACGATCCTCTTTTTTCCCTCCAGTCCCGGCCACGTAATTTTTCAGTTTTAATTCTTCACTGTCTTTGGTCACACGTTTTCCACATTTTGTTCAGCGTTTTTAGCTGTCTCCTGCAAGAGTTGGTTCAAATTACGAAGTTTGAAATCAGCAGCTCTCATACAGTTTGAACTTACATGCATTTCAACATTTCAGAAGTTTGGCTTAATTGTGAATTACATTTTTTTCAAATGGTAAGCTGATTAGGAATTTATTCCCTTTTTTCTTCATGGATGGGGAGTTAGGGGTCTAAAATAAGATTGATGTAAATATTATGTACATCTACAAAATGGCAGACCAGATGATTATATACATGAATATATGTTTTTGAAAATTGACGTCGGGGTTTTATTTGTGCTTCATTTGTAACGTATATAGAAAAGTTCAGAGATGCTGAAGAGGACATTTTTGAAGCCTGTTGAGGCAAAATTAAGGAGAGTGACATCTGGAAAGGAGATGGGGACATGATCCGCCTGGGGGTCGGCTAGTAAGAGGCTATGCTTCCTCTTGTTGTTACCTAAAACAACAATCTTTCTGACTACTTTGTTAACTGGTTGGCTGGAATTTGCATGAGAGCTAAGGATATAGGAGCAGTTAATTTTATTCCCAGTTTTTACAAAGACTTCATTACCATCTAGAAGTGACTGATTCACAGAATCAGCCTGGGAGGCCTACCCTCCCATCTGAGCCTGAGGCTCAGATCTTTTATGTCCTCAGCATTCGCTTTAAAGCCAGACTTGTCCAGTGTAATCCTGTTGTCTTTCCATCAGTGTGCTTATCTGTAAGTGAATGCCTTTGTGCAGGAAGGATTCTGGTTCTCATTCTTGCTCGTGTCTGCAATCATTAGAGCGGTTCCTGGCATGTGGTAGGCACGCAGTAAATAGTTGCTCATTGCGTGCATGGGTAAAGGATTGAAAAGTTTGTCAGAGAATGCAGAAGGTTCTTGTAATGGTTGCATAATCCCTCCTTGAATATACTGAAGTTTCTTCTAGATTGGAAATTTACTAGGGGCGCCTGGGTGGCTCAGTCAGTTAAACGTTCGACTTTGGCTCAGGTCATGATCTCACGGTTCGAGAGTTTGAGCCCCACGTCTGGCTTTGTGCTGACAGCTCCGAGTCTGGAGCCTGTTTCAGATTCTGTGTCTCCTTCTCTCTCTGCCTCTCCCCGACTTGTACTCTGTCTCTCAAAAATAAATAAATGTAAAAAAAAAAATGAGATTGGAAATATACTACCTCTTAAGGAAGTCCATTCTGCTTTTGATTATTTCTTACAAAGTTTTTTCTCATAGAAATTTGCTTTTCTGCACCTCCCAATTGTATCACTTTGGGTTTGTACACATAGGAATCACCTAGGGCAAGCGTAATTCCAACGTCATTAGTTGGTTGTCATTCACTCTGCCATCAGCATTGTCTCTTCTCTGATCCTCTCATTGGCTCTGAACCTCCCTCCCCACTTTATGTTTTAATCCCTCCTAGGAAGTGTGTTTTATTTTTTGCCAGTGTCCTTTGCTCCCTAGGTCAGTCCAGTACTTTTAGATGAAGTCTGATCTACCTATGTGCCATTTCCCTCACTTGTAATATTGCGTGTACGGATTGAGAACTTTCCACTCTACAAGCTTTTCAGACAGCTTTTCCAACATGCATTTCTTTCCAATTTACATTTCTATTAATGAAAAATAGGTCAGAACACCAGGCAATAAAAGTGAAGGGGTTTCTGAAGTCACCAAAGAATTCTCCTCAGAACTGAGAAACACCGAAGTCTTTATTATAAGAGTGTGAAGGTGTACTTTGCGTGACTCTCAGATACAATTCATTTTATTATTATTTTTTTTGGCAAATGTGGTAAGGAGTGATAGTTGAAGTTAGTTTATATGAAAGACGTCTTAAAATCAAATTTACAACTTTGAATAGATGCAGTATTTCTTTTAGATTCATAGTTTTGAAAGGAATCTGAAGGCCTGCCCAAACCTGTAATTCTTAGTGTTTGCCCCACCACCCTGGCTGTTTTTATTTCCAAAACTAACATTAAAAAAATATTGAAATATAATATCATTCATCTTAAGTTAAAAATACAAAAGCCAAAATACGTGTGCTCGTTTATTGTCAAACTGGAGATTTGAAAATCTAAGCACTCTGTGGTTTCCAGTACTTACGTTTTTTTTGTTTTAATGATTTTGGATAGTCATGGCATAACCATACTTTAAAACATTTTTAGAATCTTCACCTCAGTGCAGATCAGATGTGCGGGATGTCTTCTGTGTTTTGCACTGCACCTGGCAGTAGACAATGGAATGTGAAGAGACACTGTGCCTGGTCTTGTAGAGTTCACACGCAAAAACCAGGTGAACCAAGAACTCCAGCACCTCGTAGGCTCTGGGACAGAGGGGGAGGGCCAGGTGGAGGGCAGAGGGGCCGTGAGAGCAGAGACCACAGCACCTCTCTCCTCGTATCTTTTGCTTTTGCGTTTTTGCTTATTTTCCTTCTTTGTGAAACGTGTTCTACATATGCCTCCTGTGCTCACTGATATTTAAATGCTAAGTTCTTCGTGTGTTTAGGGTGTTGTGTCAGAAACCTCACGTTTGTATTGTGTTATCTTTACGGTATTAGATGCCTTCTGAGGAAACATGTGTACGAAATATGACACTATTGGAATGGCTTTAGTACTCTTTAAAGATTCCCATCCTAACTAGACATTTTTCATGGTTTGTCAAACGGGAATCACCACATTCCATGGTGAGAAATATCACTACCCTGTATACGAAATGCTTTGACATCTCCTGCTTTTAAACATTGGCTCTTGTTTTGTTTTGTTTTGTTTTTAAATGAGAGAGTCATCAGGTAATGTCATACTTAGTGATTCACAACAATACCGCTAAGTAAAAACACAAACTTCAAAGGGACGTAAGTTGAATGTATTCCAAGGACATAGAATGAACTTCTTTAAATAAGATTCATATATAATCGTCTCAGTTGTGAAGATATTTGAACTTCTCGTGTTGCCACACTTACCCAAAGAGGGAATGCATCAAAGATTGAGTCCCCTATTGTCCACGCTGTGACTGAAGTTCTGAAAGTATTCTTCCCAAGTTTGCAGCGCGCATGCTCTGTGGCGGAATATGGAAGGGGTCAGCACACTGAAAAGCACATCTGAATTTGTGAATGTCGTTGGTTATTTGGAGGAAGAGGCAGGCGCATTAGCAATTTTTCGTTGGGGCACTCAGCTTTACACAAAGCAAGTAACTACCCAGAGGACCAGTTGAACCAACTCTTTGCTTTGAGAAGTGTGGTCAGAAAGTCAGGAGACTTGTTTCACGAATGTCATTAGAGGAGCGCATGGGTTGTGCTTCGCCTCCTTACAGTTGTCCGAAGACACACGGGCGTGACTCTAGCGTCAGAGTAGCATATCTGCATCACTGTTTCTCTAAATGGGATAAATTGGTCACTTTCTTTCTTTCTTTTCTTTCTTTTTTTTTAGCGTGGTCACACAGCTCTGGAATTACTTGGTTTGATGTTTCTAGCTTAGCATGGTTTTGTAAGGTGCTTTAGGAAGCTGATAACTAGAAATGATCAAAGCCCCTCTTTTTTTTGGTCAGAACTTACTACAGTAGAGAATTTCGTTATTATGATTCCAACTTGGACTCTAGCCAAGGTGGTCTCTTATTTAATGTAACGTAAGAACTTCATAATATCGTGAAGTCACGTATATTACAATGACTGCTCTGTTTTTCTATCTAATGTTCTGGTTTTTTTTGTTTTTTTTTTTTTTTTTGGCTCACGGTTTAAAAAGACAAATTTAGTCTTTTTTTTTCTCATAGCATTTACTAGAAAAATCTCTTGTGGATTGGTTTTGTCAACTTTTGTCTTGCCAGGAGCATTTTACAACCGGGTGATCTGTGCTCCGATACTGTGTTGAATTGGTGCCTCTGGTGTGTTGGACGTATGTGTGCACATTATGTGTTGGGGTGTACCCATTGTGTTTGTAAGAAATATCTGGTGGGTTCTTCAGGATTTTGAGTGGGTGGGCTCTAATATTTGTTTCTGCTTGTTGATTGGTCAGCTTTTGTTAGTATGTCCTTGCTAAACTACTGGTTTGCTTTCTGAAGATGTAATTGTAACCAGGTGTGTAAGGTCAGGGTAGAAAGCAGTTTTATGGAGCTTTTGTTCTAATAGCGTATAACAAATCACTGGAAATGTGAGTCATCAGCAAAAGGCACTTTATAAAGCAAAAGGTGGAAAACTGTGCAGCATTGCAAATTTTATGGGGCAGAAGTATTTATTGCTGTCAGAAACTGAAGTTTTTGAATTAGCGTATACTTTTATTATGTTTTTGCAATTAGGAATATCTTTATGGTGTACAAGATTCCATTTCTTTTTGCAGAGAAATAGGATTAGTCTGGGACAACTAAATATTCGACCTGGTATTAAGCATTTAAAACTAACATTAGTTATCATTTGCTGCGGGATGATTTGTGTTTGGTCTCTTGGAGTATAAGAAAGGTATGAATTTTTTTTTCCTCCAGAGAATACTTACGTCTGAATTTTGAGATAACTACGCAGTGCTTCTTTTATTCTCTCTCATATTGTTCCTATTTTAAAGCCAAATGTAACAGTGGGCTGTTGGCCTTGTCTCATCCATCTGAGTGAATGAGTTGTGTTTGTAGAACATACAGACTATTTTTTGCTTGAAATCAGCATTTATGATTTATGGCCAACATGTATGTAACCCTGATTTTCTATTGAGAATGATCCTTATTGTCTTTGTGTACTAACTCAGTGCAGAAGCACTTGTCTGTTTTGAGCTAAACCAGACCTCTTGTAAAAAGAATCAAATTATTTCATCATGTTGAAAATGAAAAGCTATAATTACTTGTAATTAGCCTTCAGAATTTTTGAAAATTGAGGAATTCTATTCCAGAGGTTTAAGATCACTCCAAATCAGTGCCTTTGGAAAATAGGAAATAATTTTCTGTTCAATTTGAAATTGATTTAATTTATGCCTTTGACAGCTATTTTGCTTTGATATTTTTGTAGTGGAAATCATACAACTGTGGTGATTAGTGCTATAACTTTTTGTGATATCATACACTAGTTTGTTCAAAACCTGGTCTCCTGCTTCTAACAAGTTTCTGTAGAGTCTGGATTATAAAAGATGCTAAGTAATTATTTTTGAGCCCACAGAATAATAGTACATGAGGAGTTTGGTAGATTTTTTCAGAGGTTTCTAAAGTTTCCGAAAGGAAAAAGTGAGGACTCTTTTCCAGACTAACAGACTTTTTTCTTAAGATATTGGGAAATTTGTATATGCTTCTGTAATTTGTTTAAAAAGAGCTTCAAGATAAAAGCACTTTTTCTCAGTATATTTAATTTCTGAGGTTAAATTTCAAAAGTTAAATATAAAAACTTCTTACTAATATCTTAATTTTTACTATATGTTTCTAAAAAGATGAGTACTTACTATTTCACATTAAAACACTCTGGATAGATTTTACTTATTTCACACCTACTATTCAGTATACCGGACAACCAGTAGCTTTCAATTTTTTGACTAGTTCAGCAAGGAAAGAACTTTGTTCTCTGAGGAGCATTTTCCTCAGGATCTGAACATTGTAAACTGAGTATTTTATGGTGGAAAGGGCGTTATGTTTGCATAATGATTTGGAAAACAACAACTCATTTGAATGGGCCAGGTTTAATCACAGTTCATGGAAACTGGGGAGGAACTTAGTTTACCTGAAGCTTCTGTGCATTGTAAAGGTGGCTTCTTTGTTTAATGAGCTAGCTTAAAGTGGATTCTAAATTTTATTATTTAATATTTTTACCTTTTGAAGCTTCCTAAGAGCACCCCCCCCAACATATCAGAACTCACCAGGTGGTTTCCCCTCTTGTAATAGTTACGGCCTTCAGAGCACGTGTGCTGGACTATAAATCTGTGTTTCCTTGACTAGTTCGTTTAATTGGAATTTTGAAAAAACTGATCACATTAAACATATTCTTTATTTTCTTCTTTTTTAAATGTAATTGAGCGGAGGAGGAACAGAGAGAGAGACTGAGAGAGAGAGAGAGAGAGAGAGAGAGAGAGAGAGAACCCAAAGAAGGCTCTAGGCTCAGAGCAATCAGCATAGAGTCCGATGCGGGGCTCAAACCCACGAACCGTAAGATCATGACCTGAGCCAAAATCAGACGATTAACCAACTGAGCCACCCAGCCTCCCCAAGGTAGTTCTATTTTTAATTTTTGAGGAACTTCCATACTCTTTTTCAGAGTGACTACATCAGTTTGCATTCCCACCAGCAGTGCAGAAGGGTTCCTCTTTCTCCGTATCCTCGCCAACATCTGTTGTTGCCATTCTGACAGGTGTGAGGTGGTATCTGATTGTGGTTTTGATTTGTATTTCCCTGATGATGAGTGATGTTGGGTATCTTTTCATGTGTCTGTGGGCCATCTAGATGTCTGCTTTGGAAAAGTGTCTGTGTCTTTTGTCCATTTCTTCGCTGGATTATTTGCTTTTTGGGTGTTGAGTTTGGTGATTTCTTTATAGATTTTGGATACTAACCTTTTTATCTGATAGGTCATTTGGAAATACTTCTCCCATTTTGTCGGTTGCCTTTTAGTTTTGCTGATTGTTTCCTTTGCTGTGAAGAAGCTTTTTATCTTTTTTTTTTTCTTTAAATATTTTTAATGTTTATTTATTTTTTTGAGAGAGAGAGAGAGACAGAGCATGAGTGGGAGAGGGGCAGAGAGAGAGACTCACACACAGAATCCTAAGCAGGCTCCAAGCTCTGAGCTGTCAGCATAGAGCCCGATGCAGGGCTTGAACTCATGGACCACGAGATCATGACCTGAGCTGAAGTCAGATGCTTAACTGACTGAGCCACCCAGGTGCCCCAGAAGCTTTTTACCTTGATGAGGTCCTAATACTTCATTTTTGCTTTTGTTTCCCTTGCCTCCGGTGACATGTCAAGTAAGAAGTTGCTGTGGCCCAGGTCAAAGAGGTTGTTGCTTGCTTTCTCCTCTAGGATTTTTATGGATTCCTTTCGTACATTTAGGTCTTTCCTCCATTTTGAGTTTATTTTTGTGTATGGTGTAAGAAAGTGGTCCAGGTTCATTGTTCTGCGTGTCACTGTCCAGTTTTCCCACCACCATTTGCTGAAGAGTCTGTCTTGTTTGCATTCTTTCCTGCTTTGTCAAAGATTAGTTGGCCATACGTTTCTGGGTCCATTTCTGGGTTCTCTATGCTGTTGCACTGAGCTGAGTGTCTGTTTTTGTGCCAGTACCATACTGTCTTGATGATTACAGCTTTTAATGCATCTTGAATTCTGGAATTGTGATGCCTCCAGCTTTGGTTTTCTTTTTCAGGATTACTTTGGCTATTCAGGGTCTTTTCTGGTTCCATACAAATTTTAGGATTGTTTGTTCTAGCTCTGTGAAGAATGCTGGTTTTGATAGGGAATAGATTGAATATATAGATTGCTTCGGGTAGTATCTACATTTTAACAATATTTGTTCTTCCATGAGCATGGAATGTTTTTCTATTATTTGGTGTCCTCTTCAGCTTCTTTCAAAAGCTTTCTGTAGTTGTCACTGTATACATTTTTCACCTGTCTGGTTAGGTTTATTCTTAGGCTTTTGATGGTTTTTGGTGAAATTGTAAATGGGATCGATTCCTTGATTTCTCTTTCTGTTGCTTCATTATTGGTGTATAGAAATGCAACCGATTTCTGTGCATTGATTTTATATCCTGTGACTCTGCTGTATTCAAGTGTCAGGGCTAGCAGTGTTTTGGTGGAGTCTTTCGGTTTTCCACGTAGAGTATCATGTTGTCTGAGAAGAGTGAAAGTTTGACTTTCTTCCTGCCAATTTGGATGCCTTTTATTTCTTTGTGCTGTCTGATTGCTGAGGCTAGGACTTCCAATACTGTGTTGAATAACAGTGGTGAGAGTGGACATCCTTGTCTTGTTCCTGACCTTAGGGGGAAACTTTTAGATTTTCCCATTGAGGATGATATTAATGGTGGGTCTTTCGTATAATGGCTTTTATGATCTTGAAGTATGATCCTTATGTCCCTAATTTCTTGAGGGTTTTCATCAAGAAAGGATGCCGTATTTTGTCAAATGCTTTCTCAGCACGTATTGAGAAGATCATGTGGTTCTGATCTTTTCTTTTATTAATGTGAGGTATCACGTTGATTTATATGCCGATATTGAACCAGCCCTGCATCCCAGGAGTGAATCCCACTTAATTGTGGTAAGTAATTCTTTTAATGTATTGTTGGATCTGGTTGGCTGGTTGGCTGGTATCTTGTTGAGAATTTTTGCACCTGTGATCATCAGGGACATTGGGCTATAGTTCTCATTTTTAGTGAGGTCTTTGGTTTTGGAATCAAGGTAATGCTGACCTTATAGAATGAGTTTGGAAGTTTGGAGTTTGGAAGTTTTTCTTCCATTTCTATTTTTTGGAACAGCTTCAAAAGAAAAGGTGTTAACTTTTTGTTAAATGTTTGGTAGAACTCACCTGGAAAGCCCTGAACTGTTGTTTGTTGGGAGATTTTTGATAACTGATTTAATTTCGTTTTATTATAGGTCTGTTCAAATTTTCTATTTCTTCCTGTTTCAGTTTTGGTAGTTTATATGTTTCTACGAATTTGTTCATTTCTTCCAGGTTGCCCAATTTGTTGGCATATAATTGCTCATAATATTCTCTTTAGTATTGTTTGTTATTCTGTGGTGTTGGTTGTGATCTTTCCTCTTTCATTTATTTTATTTATTTGGGGCCTTTTTCTTTTTGATCAGTCTGGCTAGGGGTTTATCAATTTTGTTAATTCTTTCAAAGAACCAGCTCCTGGTTACATTGATCTGTTTTTCTGATTTCGATATCATTGATTTCTGCTCTAATCTTTATTATTTCCCTTCTTCTGCTGTTTGGAGGCATTAATTGCTATTCTTTTTCCAGCTCTTTTAGATATAAGGTTATGTTGTGTATATGAGACCTTTATTCCTTCTTTACGAAGGCCTGGATTGCTATATACTTTACTCTTATGACCGCCTTTGCTGCATCCCAGAGGTTTTGGGCTGCCATGTTTCCATTTTCATTGGCTTCCAGGTACTTTTTAATTTCCTCCTGAATTTCTTGGTTAACCCATTCATTCTTTAGTAGGATGTTCTTTAATCCAAGTATTCATGGTCTTTCCAAATTTTTTTCTTGTGGTTGATTTTGAGTTTCATAGCCCTGTGATATGTATGGTATGATCTCGATCTTTTGTACTTGTTGAGGGATGATTTGTGACCCAGTATATGATCTGTTCTGGAGAATGTTCTATGTGCACTCGAGAAGAATGTGTACTCTGCTGCTTTAGGATGAAATATTCTGAATATATGTGTTAAATCCATCTGGTCTACTGTGTCATTCAGAGCCATTGTTTCCTTGTTGATTTTCTGATTTTCTGCTTAGATGATCTGTCCATTGTTGTAAGTGGGGTATTGAAGTCTCCTACTACTATGGTATTATTATCAATGATTTTTTTTTTTTTATGTTTGTGATTAACTGTTTTATATATTTGGGTGCTATCATGTTGGGGACATAAATATTTACAAATATTAGATCTTCTTGGTGGATAGACCCCTTAATTACAATATAATCCCCTTCTTCATCTCTTGTTACAGTCTTTGGTTAAAATCTAGTTTGTCTGATATAAATATGGCTAAACCAGCTTTCTTTTGATGACCATTACCATGAGATGGTTCTCTGTCCTCTTACTTTCAATCTGCAGGTGTCTTTAGGTCTAATATGAGTCTCTTGTAAGCAGCATATGGATGGGTCCTGTTTTCTTATCCATTATGATACCCTGTGTCTTTTGATTGAAGTGTTTAGTCCTTTGACATTTAGAGTGAGTAGTGAAAGATATGAATTTAGTGTCATTTTATTGCCTGTTGAGTTGGTGTTTCTGGTGATGTTCTCCCATCCTTTCTAGTCTTTGTTGCTTTTGGTCTTTTTGTTTTGTTTTGGCTTTCCTCCACTAAGAAGGTCCGCCTTAAAATTTCTTGCAGGGCTTGTTTAGTAGTCATGAATTTCTTTAGTTTTTGTTTGTCTGCAAACTCTTTATCTCTCCTTCCATTCTGAATGAGAGCCTTGCTGGATAAAGAATTCTTGGATGCATATTTTTCTGATTCAGCACATTGATCATATTCTGCCACTGCTTTCTGGCCTGCCAAGTTTCTGTGGATATGTCTGCTGCAAACCTGATCTGTTTTCCCTTCTATAGGTTAAGGACTTTTTCCCTTGCTGCTTTCATACTTCTTTCTTGGTCTGTGTATCTTGTGAATTTAACTATAATATGCCTTGGAGATGGTCGGTTTTTGTTGAATCTAATGGAAGTTCTCTGTGGGTCTTGGAGTTTGGTGTCTGTGTCCTTCCCTAGATTAGGACAGTTTTCTGCTATAATTTGCTTACATAAACCTTCCTCTCCTTTTTTTCTCTCTTCATCTTCTGGGACTTCTGTGATTTGGATGTTATTCCTTTTAAATAAGTCACTGAATACTCTAAATCTTGTATCATGCTCTTTTGCCTTTGTTTCCCTCTTTTTTTTCTGCTTCATTATTCTGTATAATTTTGTCTTCTGATTATATGATTTGCTGCTCTGCTTCATCCATCCTTATCATTGGGGCATCCATTCAAGATTGCATCCCTGTTATAGCACTTTTAATTTGGTACTGACTAGATTTTATTTCTTTTATCTCTGTAGAAAGGGATTGTATGCTTTTTTCAACCCCAGCTAGTATTCTGTGGTTCTAGCTTCTAGTTCAGACATCTTAAGAGCTTGTATCTGTGTTAAGTCCCTGCCTGTCAGTTTTTCTCCTTCTTTCTTTTGGAGTGTATTCCTTCATTTTGTCATTCTGGAGGAAGAAAGAAGTTAATAAAGTTAAAAATTAAAATTAAAAAATTAAAAACAAAACAAAATCAAATAACGTAAGCTAAGTCGGTTTGTTTTTGTCTGCTTGTTGAAAGAAGGTTGCTAGAATAGAGAAAAAAGGAAAAGACAAAAGAGGTAAAAAATTTAAAAATTAAAGTAAAAAAATAAAAAATAAAAATAAAATTAAAGTAAAGTAAAAAAAAAATAAAAATAAAGTAAAAAAAAGTAAATAAAAATAGTAATCCAGTTTTTCTTTCTGGATCCAAAAATGGGGAAGAAATGAAAGGGGAAAAAAAAAAAGGAAAAAATAAGGAAAAAAACAATTTAAGCAAAAACAGAAACAAAGAAAACAAACAAATACATGAACTAGCAAACAGAATGAAATCTGAATGAAGTTACATCCAGTTTCCCCTAGAACTAAACAGTGAAGCACTCTGTAGTCTGTCCAATAAGCAGGTGGAAGGACTTGTGCTGGTCTGCTGGGGGATGTGCTGGGAGGTTGCAATTGGGTGGGGCTTGATCTAACAGCTCCCTTGTTCACTAGGTGGTGCTGCTTAGCTTACTGGGGTGGATCAGTGTGGTGTGCATGTGCGTGTGCAGGAGAGGTGGAGATGTCTTCTCCCAACTCCCTAGTCTTGGGGGAGGAACTTTCTGCTCTCACCCACCCTTGTTCAAGCACCCCTCCTTTATCTTAGGCCTCTGTCCACTCTCGCCTCTACCCTGTCCGTGTCCAGACTGTTGGCCTGTCAGGTGGCACCTCCCTCCAGAGGTTTATATCTGATGGGTTTGTGTTTCAAAACCCCACATTTTAGGGACCCCTGCTGCTTGCACCCATGCCAACCCTCTGGGAGAGGTTCTCCCTGAGCAATGGCTGGGTGCTGGCTCACCCCCGGAAGTGTTCATGTGATGGTGCAGAGGCAGAGGTTTAGAGATTATGGCCAATTGCGACACACAGCTGGTACCAGGTTTCCCTGCACTCTGGTGGCTTTGTCCCAAGACCAGCAAATGTGGCTGCTCTCTGAGTTTTATTGGGGTCTTTGCCTGTGGGGAGGTCACATGGCCTCTCCAAGTGCACTTCAGCTAGGGGAACCGCTACTCCCCATGTGGCACACAGACCTCTCAGCCCCCGCTGCCTGCCCCTGGGGCTTTGCCCTGCTTCCTCACCAGAGCACCGCCAGGCACTGGGCTCCAGAACTTCAAACTGTGTTCCTCTGTTTATAGAATCCTGGTGGTATTGAAACCCTCTCCTTCCTGTCTGTGGTTTTGGGGAATAGATTTCTTGTTCAGTCCCCTGCGAGTGTTTTCACTTTTTGTCTCTTTTTTCTCCAGCTACTTTTGGGGGAGTACTTTTTTTTTGCACGATCCTGATGAGCCACACTCTCCCTCATTTTCTTTTTCTGTCCTCTCTCCACAAAAACAGCTCTCTACCTTCTGCAGTTATTCCCTCCTCTAGTTCACCCCTCTGCACCGCGTACCTGCCGACGTTTGTGGCTGAAGTTTTGCAGATTGTTGTGTTAATCCTCAGATCAATTTTCTAGGTGTGCCGAATGGTTTGGTGCTGATCTAGCTGTGTTTCAGGGAGGAGGCAAGCTCAGTGTCTCCATGCCTCTCTGCCATCTTCACTTCTCTCCCCCAGAGCTGATGTCTGATATGTGGCTATTAAAACACCCGTATGAGGATGTGTGATCAGCCCAATGCTCCACATATTCAGAGTCCGGCTATTCCTCACCCTGTGGTGGCGGCAGCATTCTCTGGGGTCACTGTGATGCTCCCTGGTGGCTCTACCCCCTCTACTGCTGACCCTCTGCGGTCTGTTCTCAGTTCTTTGGCCATTTTGCTCCTTGAAAAACGTACTCAGGTCGTGTCACATTGTGCTGGTTCCATCTTCCCTCCAAGGGACAGCTGGTCCCTCAGTGTTATGCAGAGCCTCCATGATCTTGAACCCCACGTCTCTCTGGCCCTGCCTCCTCTTGCACCCCGCCTGGCTCACTCTGCTCCTTGCCACATTGGCTTCTTTCAGAGCACGTTGTCTCCTAGGTGTGTGAGCTCTAGTGGTGACACTCACCAGCACGTTCTTCACCCAGATACCTGTTTGTCCGACTCCTTCACCTCCCTTGGCCATACCCAGATGTCACCTTCACAGTGACATAAGCTCTGCCTGCCCAGTTTACTGCCTCAGCCTATCCTCAGCTTCTCCTGTTCTCCTTCCCCAACAGAACTGATCAGCTTTGAACCTAGCCTGTAATTTATTTATTTATACTATTTGTTGTTTGTTATGTTTTGTCATCTGACCCTTCTTAGCACAAGGATCTTTGGGTTTTGTTTGTTCACTGGTTTCCAAAGGCATTTTCAAAAGTACACTGGATTAGGTGCACTTAAAATTCCATTTTAATTTTTTCTGTCAAGTGGGTCATGTATGCATATGGCCACAATATCAACAAAGAGGCCAGCCTTCCATTCACTGGGACTGCTTTTAGTTTCCCTTTGCTTCCTTGAATTTTGACTTTTTCTAGAATTCTAACTTTGGTTCTTCTTTTATATTCCTAAACTTTCTTTCTGGAGAATCTGGGTACAGAATTCTCTCCCTTAATAGTCTTTGTTCTTCTCCAAGTCAATATGTAAACCAAAGCAAGTATCATATATTCTCAAATCTTTGTCTCCTCTGTTTCCCAGTTTATACTAATGTGTGACCTACTCACGGTAGAAACTTCGTGAAACCCTGTGACGCAAGTGCTCCTGGCCACCCAGCACAAGGTTACATCTGCCTGTGTTTTCTGTAAACTTGTCATCATGTTTGGCCATTCCCTTTGCCACTGCCCAAGGTCAGATCTTTATCATCCTTTCCTGGCCTTTCCCTTTCGCTTCCTCTCTTTTCCTTTTTTCTGTCTCTGGTCCAGTTCTGCCACTGACTGTAAAACCCATGCCTAATTCTGTCTCCTCTTTATTTAAAAATCTGTCATGGTTGTTCATAACTTGGGAAGTTAAAAAAATTCCATTGACATGGAATTAAGTCTGTGACACATTCTGGCCCCAACCCTTGATGAAAAAGAGTGGAAACCATTTTTTCTAAAACTATAGTCATGTTGTTGTAGATGTTCAGTGCGAAAAAAGTTCCCATGAGAAAATATATTTGCAAAATGGTGGTTAAACACAGTTAAAAGTTTTTTAATCATAGACATTTAAATTCTCTAATTGGTAACGTCAGTTAATAAAGTGATAATTTGTATGTATACATATAGTATGTAATGTTTAAAATACTTCATTTAAAAAATAATTATTGAGCACTTACTATATGCTAGTACCATTGTAAATGCTGAGGATACACTAATGAACAATTCAGACAGAACCATTGGTTCTCATGGAGTTTAGAGTCTAGTGGGACACACAGACAATGAGAGGGATGAGAATTAGGGTTGGGAAGCAGGTAAGAAGATTGGGGGAAGGGGGAACTGGTGCTGCAAAGCCTAGAGCATTATGAGCAAGGGCTTTGTTGAAAGGGTCACATCTGAATAAAGAGATTCATTGTATTACCCTTTAATCGTTTTGGAAATCAGGTAGAAATAGTGAGTTATATATGTATCTTTGCCTTATGAAAAATTGTGGCATTATATAAGGCATTAAACTGAAAGATAATTCAAGGTACTATTAAAGCAATATCTATATATGTCTCTTTGTAAATTAGTGCTAATGGTCAGTATAACTCAGAGTATTTCAGATTTGGAATTTTACTTGCATTCATTTATTACAAAGTCAATACCCAGCTTAAAAATTAAAAAGATTAGTAATTATATAAGGTTTCAAAGAAAAGTACTAATGTTATGACCCACCTAACACCATATGGTTTCAGAAATGTCGTGAAAATGATTTTTTTGCCTTATATTTATAGCGCATAGATAGCTTATTCTTCTTACTACTGTTAATTAATACTTTTATAGTAATTATAGAATACTTTAAATATACATTATTCTTCTGAATTTAAAAGATCAGGCTTTTAAACAAATTAATTTAGAAGGATAATAGAAATGACCTGGACTTTCATAAATTCTTTAGTAAATTTTTTTTAAGATGACCAAAAATAATCTTTTAGGAAACATTTGTTTCTCTGTGATTTCTACAAAATTCCACATGGCTTCTCAACCTCTTTACTCTTCCAGTTTAGTTACACCCTTGGAGGTCATTGTCTTACATAAAGCGGTGATTGCCCTTGAAAATAGACCCATTAGAAGCTTTTTTCTCAGTTGTACATTGTAGACAGAATGTAATGCTCACTAGTCAAAAGAACACACAATAAATAAATGGTAACTATAGGTACGGCATCAGATGTGATGTGCAGAGTTCAAAGTATGTTGCCAGCTCGGTTGAAATGGTAACTAACAAATGTAAACGAGAACACTTCAGCTTTGAGATAAATTTCTAATAGCTTAATAGTAACCTTGATAATGAAGTGGGAAGCAGATCAAAATGTGATATAGTGAAAATCAGGAAAAGTTGGGGGGTACGATTAAACAGATGAGCTGTATGCCGTGGTCCGGATATGCCAGTTTCTTTATACGCTCCCAAGTTGAAGGATATATGGAGTGTTTCCAGTTTTTGGAGATTATGAACAAAACTGATATAAATCTCATCCTTGTAAATACTAGGAATGAGATTACAAGGTCCTGCCATGTGTTTAGCTTTATAAGAAACTGCCAAATGGTCTCCCAAAGTGGCTTCACCATCTTGTATTACCACTAGAACGTTGCTTCTAGCCTTATTAGCACTTTGTACTGTCAGAGTTTTTGTTTTAGCCAGTCTGTTAGGTCTGCATTTAGTACCTGATTGTGGTTTTACTTTGTATTTCCTTCCTGCCTAAATACATTGAGGACCTTTTCATGTGCTTGTTACCAGTTTTTTTTTTTTCCGGTGAAGTGTCAAATCTTTTGCCCAGCTTATTAATTTGGGTTATTTTCTTACTGAATTTTGAGAGTTCTTTCTGTATTCTGGGTATTAGTCCTTTATGAGATATGTGTTTTGCAGATATTTTGCGGCTTGTGTTTTCATTCTCTTACCTGTTTTATTTGAACAGCAGAAATTCTTAATTTGATGAAATCCAGTTGGTCAGTATTTTCTTTTATGTTTTGTACTTCTAATTTTGTGTCTGAAAACTAAATGCCAGATCTGAGGTCATGCAGACTTGTCTTCTAGTTTTTATTTTTTTAATATGTATAAGTATATATATATTTATTTATTTATTCTTAAAGTTTATTTATTTATTTATTTTTTTTAATTTTTTTTTTTTAACGTTTATTTTTGAGACAGAGAGAGACAGAGCGTGAACAGGGGAGGGGCAGAGAGAGAGGGAGACACAGAATCTGAAACAGGCTCCAGGCTCTGAGCTGTCAGCACAGAGCCTGACGCGGGGCTTGAACTCACAGACCATGAATCATGACCTGAGCCGAAGTCGGACGCTTAACCAACTGAGCCACCCAGGCGCCCCTCTTAAAGTTTATTTTCAAGAGAGATACCATGTGCACATGAGAGCAGAGGAGCAGAGAGAGAAGAGGGAAAGAGAGAATCCCAAGCAGGCTCTGCACTGAGAGCACAGAGCCCGGTGCAGGGCTTGAACTCATCAACCCTAGAATCATGACCCAAGCCGAAATCAAGAGTCAGACACTTAACCGACTGAGCCACCCAGGCACCCCCTGTCTTCTATTTTTTTAATAGAAAGTTTTAATACAAGTTTTAGGTTTACCATTAAGACTTGTGATCCATTTTGAGTTAAAATTTTTTTAATATTGTGTGAAGTATGCATTGCATAAGATTATTCAGTTATGTTTTGCATTGAGTCTGTTGGACTCTAGTAGAGAATTGACATCTTCGCATTATTGAATCTTCCCATCTATGAACGCAATCTGTCTTCATATTTATTTAGGCCTTTCATTTCTTGTCCGTGTTTCGTGGCTTGCAGGATACAGATCTTGCATGTACTTTGTTAGATTTATATAGAAGTATTTTGTGGTTTTGTTGGTCCTACTGTAAATGATTCGTTAAAACAGTTTTAATTTTCACTAGTCAATTGCTGCTGTGTAAGAATGTGTCATGTGACCCACATGCTATGGTGTGTTACTTCTAGTAGTCCTTTGTAAAGACTGTTACACCAACACTTGATAGTATATTGTTACTGTTGGTAGCTTGCAGAGTCGTTTGAGCATCTCCTCCCCTTGCACTGTGGATGCAGTCACCGAGAGTCAGACCTGAAAAGTGCTTGCTTGAAGTTTCTGACTAGTGGCAATATGAAGGAACAGTCCAGATCGCTTGACTCTGCTACTGATGCGTTATAAACTCAGCGTTTTGTGTTTGTGTGTTGGGGTTTGTAGTGTGATGTTTTGCAAGTCTCTAAGCAGTGTTGCCATTTAGTCAAATCACGTGGATTGTCGTGTATGGTGTGATTTGGGAGAACGGAAAGCTTCCACTTTAGGATTCCCTTTCCCTGGCTTGCCTCAGGAGCTGAAGTTGCCTATGTCAAAAGGAAAATATCTTACAAAGGAAGCATAAATCATTATGTTGTTCTGACCTTAATATTCTTTAGTTTTTCAGAGATGTGGTATTTGTAGGTTGTGATGGCAGATAACAGCTGGGGGCTTGAGAGATAGGGCAGGACAGGTTCAGGCGTAAGTGGGCCCAGGTGGGATGCTGCCATGGTGGGAACCTCATCCAGATGTCATCGTGAGGACACGGGGCACCAAGCTGTGAGAGCAGTATAGTGAAATGTAGAAACAGGCACCAAAAGGACATACTGTGAAAAACTTAACCTGGCTTCGTGATATTTTTGCCTGGTTTACCTCCGGAAAACAAGCTGTTTGATTGTCAAACACTTGTAATATATCTTGGATCAATATTTCTCAATAGAAATACTGGTTAATTATGCTAAAATTAAAAAGAAAAAGTTCCCCTGTGTATAATGGCATAAATAGTTTCCTTGTTAAATTATGTTGCCTGCCTTCTTTACGGGAAATTTTCGATGCCACAGACCCTTAATAGAGGACTTGTGGATAAACATTTTTTTTTTTTTACAAGGAAACACGTATAAAACAAACAAGGTTAGAAAAATGTAATTAGCTCCATGATATCTTGAGATCTTAAGGAAAATAATATTAAAACAATCCACACTACTCATCTTACTAGAATTACGAGAAGACAATTTAGGAGAATGTTATCCAAGATGAGCAGAAAAGAAATTTACTTGATTTCTTGATTTTGCCAAGAAATTTTAAACATGACATTTTAGCCATTAGGACATTTGATTATATGTTATGATTTTGAAAATCAGAAAGAATGTTGGGGAAAGTATCTATACCTCAGAGATATAAAGTATTTGTATTTTTTTTTTTTTTTTTTTTGCCCTTTGATGAAATGGGACATCATACATTTGTAGGAAAAAATGTCTTCCCATTTGGACATCATCCCATTTATTTTAGCTAGCATTTCATTAGTATTTTCCTCTACTATCATGTGATTGGTTTAGGGCAGATTGGTATTTATTTATTTATTATTCATTTATGATATATAATATATAATATTATTCATTTATTTACCTTGATTATTCAATGACTTTTTTGACCTATTTTGATTTTTGTTTGGAGCCAAATTCTTGGTTTTCAGTTAGAACTGTTTTAGTTCAGTATTGTATGTTGAGGGGAAGTCTTTTAATTAAAAACTGTGCTTGTATTTGTTCATCTTTTAGATACTTACAAACAACTTTTAAAACCAATGTTAACACTTCTTTCCACACTTGCTATTTCAAGATCAAAGTTGAACTTTTTAATTAAAACTTTAAAAAGTGTGTTTTTAAACTTTGTTTTAATTTTACCATGAATGTAGTTAATACTTAGTCTTTTATAAGCAATATGCTTTTTTTTTTCATCTTAACATTTATTTATCTTTGAGAGAGAGACAGAGACAGAGAGAGAGAGAGACAGAGCGTAAGTGGGGGAGGGGCAGAGAGAGAGGGAGACACAGAACCTGAAGCAGGCTCCAGGCTCTGAGCTGTCAGCACAGAGCCTGACACAGGGCACGAACCCACGAACCATGAGATCGTGACCTGAGCCGAAGTCAGTTGCTTAACTGACTGAGCCACCCAGGCACCCCTAAGCAATATTCTTTATGCTGTTATAGATCTTTGTTTTTACAGCTAAAAATTATAATACTTTTATTTCAGTAACACTTCACAGTTTCTGATCAGTTTAGCCAAAAAATTTGCCTATTTTCTTGAGCTTTTCATGTAATCAGCCTTTTGTTCCATTGCCTTTTCTCTGTTCATTTTAAATTTCATTGATTTCTACTTTTTTTGTTTTTAATATATTTCTTTCTACTTTAGGTTTAATTTGCTGTTCTTTTTCCAGTTTCTTAGGATAGAAGTTTAGATTGATTTTTCTTTCTCTTTTTCTTTTCCTTTTCCTTTTCCTTTTCCTTTTTTTTCTTTTTCTTTTTCTTTTTCTTTTTTTCTTTTTCTTTTTCTTTTTCTTTTTCTTTTTCTTTTTCTCTCTTTTTCTTTTTCTTAATTATAAGCATGTAGAGGTTCAAAGTTCCTTTTAAGCCCTGCTTTATGGCATCCCAGAGATTTTTTTTCTTGCTGTTTTATGTGTTGTGATTTTTGATTGAATGTTTGACATCCATCACCCTTAGACCAATAAAGACTGAAGTGTATGTGTAACTACCTTGAATTCTTTCAGATTCTGCATCATGTATTTAGAACCTCTGCTATTAGGTGCGTCTGCATTTAGGATTGTTATATTTTCTCGTTGAAGTGATTCTTTTATGTCTTTGAAATGATCTTTCTTGTGTTTGTTAATACTCCTTGCCTCGAAGTGTTTTTGCTTTTCTTTATATTAATGTGGCCCCTCCAGCTGTCTTGTGCTTAGTGTTAGTGTGGTATATGTTTCTAAATACTTTTGCTTTCATTTGATTTGCATTTATCTGTACGATGTCCTTTGTTGTATTACAGTTGAGTCTTGCATTTTTGTCCTGATAATATCTTTCATAACTAACATCCGCCATCTTGTTCTTTGTCTCACATAGTCTTTGCTCGTTTTTCCTGCTTTTATCTTTTACTTTTTTGGATTGGGTATTTTTTAGGGCTCCATTTGATTTCTACTATTGGCTTTTTGGTTAAATTTCCTTGCTCTGTTATTTTGTGATTGCTCCAGAGTTTTTAACTCTGAGGATCTTTAAATTCAAATAATAATAAAATACTTCATGTAAAGTGGAAGGACCTACACTAGAAATGTTTTTATTTACTGTTTACCTTTATCTTTTGCTATTGTTGCCATATGTTTAAATTTATATGTATGTTAAAAATGCCACAAAACCTTGCAAGTAATTTTCATTTAAATAAATCAAATATTAAAATGAAATCTATGATATATACCCTTATGTACCATTTCTGGTGCTTTTTATTCTTTTGTTTAAATCTGCAGTTCCATCCTGTATAATTCTCTTTCTGCCAGAAGAATTTCCTTTTTTATGGTTTATGTCTGCAGGTGATTAATTTTCCCAGCTTTGGTTTGTCTACCAATCATTTTGTCTTCATTTTTGAAGGGAGATTTTATTAGATATAGAAGTCTAGGTTGAGAGTTTTTATTTTCTTTAAATGTGTTTTGTCATTATCTTCTGTTCTCTGTTATTTCTGATGAAAAATCTTTTTGTTCCTCTAGATATAGATCATTATTTTTTGACTTTTAACGTTTTCTTTTTAAAATTGCTTTTCAGCAATTATATTTTGACGTACCTTGGTGTGTTTTCTTTTCTGTTTTCTGTTTATTCTGTTTGGAATTTGTTACATTTCTTTGATCTGTGGATGGATTTTTTTCCCCCCAAATCTGGAAAATTTCAGGTCATTACTTCTTCAGATATTTTTTTCTGTTTTCTTCCTTATTCTACCCACCTTGAGCTCTTCTCTTGGAATTTTAATTGTATGTATGTAAGCCTGTTTGATATTGTCTGACAGATTGCTGAATCTCTCCTCATTTCCTTTCAGATTTATTTTAATCCTCCAGTATTCTCATTAAAAAAAAAAGTTCTTTAAATTCACTTGCATGTTTATAGTAGCTGTTTTAAGGAATATGCTTGCTAATTCTATCTCTGTATAATAGTTAGATTTGCCTGTATTGACTTACTTGTCTTTCTGTTTATGGGTTCCTTTTTGTTGCTTCTTTGCATGTCTAGTAACTTTGATTGGATTTTGGATATTGTAAATTCTGTGTCATTTTGTGGTTTATTTTGTAGTGTTCCTTTAAATAATGTTGTACTTACTTCCAATAGTCAGCCGAGTCACTAGAGAATCATCTTGATCCTTTAGGGGTTTGTTTTCAAATCCTTGATTGTGCTCACTCTTGGGCAAGGTTAGCCCAATGTTAAGGTATGCCATTGGTGTCTCCCAAATGCTTCGGCTGGCTGTTCCTTGTCAGAACCTAAAGATTTCCATACTTCATGTGATTGCTGTGAATCGTTTTGCTTATAGCTCCGGTTTTTGCTTTTTTTTGGCCTTCTCAAGGAATTTTACTTCACTCACGTTTGGCTTTGGTGTTTAGCCAGGGATCTGTGGAACTACTGTTAAGAGTTTTAGAACTATTTCTTTGGTCAACTTTCTTTTCACATGTGCTTCCCTGAATGTCAAATAACGGTTGGTTCCTCTCTGTCTCCTGTAGGAAGTGAGACTCTTAAGTGTTGTACGTGGGTCCCTGCACTGTGGTCGTGAGGTTGCTGCTTGGCATAAATCCAGAGTTGTCATAGATGGCATCTCCTTTGTTTCTCTTCCCGGGGCTCACAGTCCTTTTCTGTGCATTGTTCAATTTCTGAAAATAGTTGTTTTGTGATATTTTGTCCAATGTTTTACTTGTTTACAGTGGGCCCAAGTGCTCCATCATGGCTGGAAGGTTAATTGTTTTACTTTATAATTCTTGAACCTGTATCAGTCTGCATGTCTGTTTGATAATGAAAAGCAAGTATTTTAAGATACTTCAGAGTTACACAGTCCTTCTGTATAATGCCACTTCATATGTTCTTCTAAGTAACACATGACATTGATGGATCTGTTACTGTTATTTTCATTTTACAGAAGGATGATCCTGAGATAGTTAGGAAACTGTAGGAATTTGGTTTTTGGTCTACACTGAATGTAAGCAAATCAAATTTCTTTTTTGAGATTTTTTTTGTACTGTTTTTCTTTTTTTTTTTTTTAAATTTTTTTTAACGTTTATTTATTTTTGAGACAGAGAGAGACAGAGCATGAATGGGGGAGGGGCAGCAGAGAGAGAGGGAGACACAGAATCGGAAGCAGGCTCCGGGCTCTGAGCCATCAGCCCAGAGCCCAACTCACGGACCACGAGATCGTGACCTGAGCTGAAGTCGGATGCTTAACTGACTGAGCCACCCAGGCGCCCCTGTACTGTTTTTCAAAGAAGTTATACAAGTCTGGGTCAATGTCATTTGCCATTTTGAACTACTGTTGATTCTCTTTGTTTTCCATATTTGTCAGGTTGCTTATAAGAGTTGCTCTGGGATAGGAGATGTGGAAGAGTTAGAAAAGTTTAGATAGTAATATGATTACAGAAATTGGCTTTTTTATTTTTATTTTTTTTTTGCCTGTTTTAACATCTATGCTCCTTTCCTTGAGGGGAATATCTCATTAATTCTTGGTGGGTGAATGTCCTGTTTCCTTCTTTTTGGAGTCACCATGCAAATATGGGAGAGGTTGGGGCAAGTGCTGAAATATAAAACAGTGGCAGTGGTGTCCTGCCTAAAGTGTGTACGTGCTAAAGTACAGTTTTTGTACCTTTTGCTTCTTTATTTTTCCAAGGGTCTTGGTACTGGGTTATTTTTCAGCTGTGGTACTCTACCCTTTCTCTGGTCTTCTTTTTATAATTTCTAGTTTGCTGGCTTATTTTACAAACTGGTAAAATACATCTACACATGTATATGTGAGTTTAGTGTGATATTATGTTTATGTGGATTGGAAGGGAAGATATGGTCTTCTGGTTAGGATCTCCTGTGTATGTAAGATTTCAGTTGGTTATTCGGTAGTTACGTAGTGACCCCAGAGTACCTTGCGGGATACGTGAGATGACTTAGAGATCTGGTCCATGAGGACTCCTGTGCAGAAGTGGTCACCTTGACTGTTGTGTGGGTCACATCTCCAAGAGCAAGGATGCAGGTGGTGTGGCTTAGAAGAAGGGCCCTGCTCAGGGCGGAGACATGTGCCTCCTACACAGCCAGCTTTACTGGCCTGCTACTTCAACAAGTCTTTTAATCAATCCCCTCCTTTAAAAAAAACTCGTTTTTTCCCCCTTCCTCCAAATATCATGATCATATGAAGTCAAACAATGAACAAAATGCATAATTTAAAACATGAAAGTGCCTGTCCTCTGGAGGAAACCACTCTAACTTGGGCAGCTTGTCTTTTTGACAGTGGTACATGCATGTTCTAGCTAATGCTAGAAAGGTCCCCAGGGAGAGAAAGGAACTAAGTGGCTGCACATCTCTTTTATTTTGAGCAGTTACTAGAGTATAGCTCTGCCTTTAGCTGTGAAACTATTGATCTTAAAAGGCCTCCGTGGAACTTTTCTTGGCAATTCTGTTTCCAAGGAGAAAGCAAACAAATACGTGGTAGGGATGCGTGTGTGTGTGTGCGCGCGTGCACATGTGTGATTTTAATACTATCAAAACTAGTGGGAGTGGGTGAGAGGTTTTGTGATGTGCTAGTAATATGGAAACAGGTAGATCCCACCCCCAGTGTTCTGGTCTCCTGGTGAGGGTGGCCGCAAACGTGCAAACGTGTGTGCTCTCAAGGTAATTTGGAGGTGGGGCATGATATTACAAGCATTCATCAGACTCTTTTTGTTAATTTTCCTTTATTGACATTCTTTTCTAATTTCATCATATTGAGGCTGTATAACACATAAAAACCAAATAAAGGCACAGTTAAAAATTATATTGTATGAAATGATAACCGAGAAGAGTTTATTAAAATGTGCTTTAAAATTTTTTTCAAAAAAGGTCTGCAGATGATGAGACATTGTAGTCTGTTAACAGTGCTGCTTTGGAGAGCTTTGTCTTCGGAGGCAGCTAAAGGAGAGAGCCTTGCTGTAGAGCCCTTGCTTTAATAATAACTTTAAAGATTTAATTGGACCTCTATCCAAACTCCTAAGTTGACATGGAAGTTAGCATTTCCCTCATCACTTTCTTGGATCCTTCTCTATTCTCATTAGCTTTTCCATTTTTTATTAGGTGGGCAATGTTGTATATTCCCTTCTGTTCCTCCGAGGAGACTGGGTATCGTCTGGCACATATGCCCATATGGGTCCCCGTAGTTTTCATAGGAAAATCAAATACAAATTAGCTTTGAATATGGAGTATGATATTCCAGAAAAGATTCGTCATTTTTAACTAAAATCTGAAGGAATTCTTTGTAGAGGAAGTGATTTGGTTTTACTTTTGTGTTTAGGTCTTTAGTTTTTTTAAGCATTGTCTCTGAGCTTAAATTATTTAAGTATTAATGCTAAATTAAAATGGCTGCTTTTTTTTTTTTTAGAATATGAACTATTACAATTGTTTTCATGTTTGAGATCATAGAGAAGTCATATAATACATGGTACTGTCATATATTCATGCCATAGAATTGTTTTATATATACCACATTTCTCGGCCAGCATATAAGCACAAAGCTTGAGAAAAAAACCCCTACTTAATTAAAAATTAAACGATGAATTAAAACTTAAATTATGCAAAACTAATAAGCTACATTACCAAGACCAACAATTAATACACTATACTATATTCAGGAAAGATGCTAACATTTTTAACATTTGTTTTATGTTAGAATTGCAATTTGCAGTGTATGCTATTTTGGAACATTTATTTTGAAGAGCTCAGCATGTCTGAATTAAGGCACAAGTCAATGGTCTACGATTTTTAATGGTTATAGGATTTATCATAGAGTAAAATCCTTGATAAGACAAACAGCTACAGAGGAAAAAAATCCAGGTTTTTTTTTTTTTTATTTTTATTTTTTTTAGTAAGTGCCGGCATCACATCAGCATATTTGATTACATTTATTTGTCCACTGTGCAGGTCAGCAGGGCAGAAATGCACTCAATTGATGGGGCGCCTGCGGGGCTCAAGTCGGGGAAGCGTCTGACTTTGGCTCAGGTCATGATCTCACCGTACGGGAGTTCGAGCCCCGAGTCAGGCGCTGTGCTGACAGCTCAGAGCCTGGAGCCTGCTTCAGATTCTGTCTCCCTCTCTCTCTGCCCACCCCCACTTGCTCTCTCTCTCTCTCTCTCTCTCTCTCTCTCAAAAATAAACATTAAAAAAATATTTTAAAAAAATTCACTCAATTGACAAAGGCCTAAAGAGTTCTGTTATTTTGTTTGATAAGATTCCCCCCTTTCCCCCTTATTCATGTATAATGGATGCAGGACCACAATAATAATAGTTACTAAAGTTTTGAACTCCAGGAAGTTCCTACAAATCAATATTAAGTACAACTGAGGATATTTAAGCGTAAGAAAATATCCATTTAAAAAAATTTAATGTGATTACACAAAAACAGATTTTTAAGTATATGTTCTATTTTAACTAAGCTGGACATATTAACATGCAGACCGATAAAGAGCACAGCTGAAGTAGCCATTTGTCTCTTGTCCCATTGTTCACGCTCTTTATGCCTACGTGCTTGATGTGTGCATGTTTTAGACTGAGCAGGCTCCACTGTTGGGAAGGAGCGCTCTGTATAGTTCAGTATGCAAGTGGAGCCTTCCTAGGTCCGTCCGTCTGTCTGGTCACCTGTGCCATAGACATGATCTTGTGTCAGGTGTCAGGCACTTTGCCGGGACTCAGCACACAAAGAACAATAGAGCTGTTTGAACTTTGGCTCCGGAATGTACGGTTTTGGTGCAGAAAGCCATAAACTGATCATCTTAAAATAGTATGGTATGATCATTCCCGAAGCACGCCCAAGGTTTCATGAGGCCATAGAGGGAGCCTAATTGGTGGTGGGGGTAGAAGTTGGTAAAGAGTATGCTCACCTCTCTTTCCATGCTGTTTGTTCTGCCCTCATCCACCCCCCCCCACCCCCCCCAACACACACACACAAATAACAAACACCAGTGTTTATAGAGAGCTGCCTTTACGGTGCAAGGGCTCTGGAAAGGTTTGGGTGGATTGCATTGGCAGCGCACCTTCTATAAAGAGGTGCCATGTGCTTGAGGGACAATGTGGGCGCCTCTCTCCGTCCCTCGTGCTGCGTCCCTCCCCCTTTCCTTCACCTTCCTCTCCCAGGGCCTTTTGGTATTATTTGTGAGTCTATTTTTAGTGTTCTAGCACTGGCCACATTTGAAATACGTCGGGGCTCAGTTTCAAGTGGGATCGAACACGTTTCCCTGTGCATTGCGCCATAAAGGTGAGATGGGACGCGTGTACCCAAGTGTAAGTGAATGTGTGAGCACGTGTGCCTGGAGTTGTGCCGGATTTGTTTTTACTCTCATTATGAACACTTTTTTTTTTTTTGTTAGAGGTAAAAGTTAAATGAGCGACTAAAGAAAAACGTTGGGGGTGTGGTACACAGGCCCCTTACCCGAGGGACGGCCGTACGTACCTCGGGGTGTGGTACACGGGCCTGAGGGACGGCTGTAAGTTGGGGTGTGGTACACGGGCCCCTTACCGGAGGGACGGCCATACGTACGTCGGGGTGTGATATACGGGCCTGAGGGACGGCTGTAAGTCAGGGTGTGGTACACGGGTCCGTTACCTAAGGGATGGCTGTACAAGGGGCATGTGGTACACGGGCCGTTACCTGAGGAAAGGCCCCACGTGAGCCCTCCGAGTAGTCCTTTTAAGGAGATTGATGACACCTGAACTTTGTCTAAAGCGTTTTGAGCAGTTTCGAGATTTTTAAAATGTCCCCTGGTACCCACGTGCAGGTGAGCAGTTGCATTTATTAGTAAAGGAGTGGAGAAAACAGTTGTTGTGTGCTATATCAGGAGGCCCCTAAATAAAGTGACGTGCTCTAGTGACTGCTGTAGGAGGGAATTCTTACTACCCCGCACGCTGCTTTTGGTCCTTAATTTGTTAGATTTGGATAAATCTAAGCCGGCATTTTTCAGTTGTTAGGTAGGTTTATGTGGTGTAGTTTTCCCATTTTATGTGGGAATTTTTACAATGATAATGTTAAAAGGTATATAAGTCACATTTTACATAACAGAGCCTGTACAGCAACACAGGTTTTCTAACATTGTACCATACTTATTTTATTGAAAGACTAGAGGTGATTTGTGAGAGTTGGTTCTCTTGAGAGAAAATTATATGCATTTGGTCCTCTTAGTAAATTAAGTGGAAGTTGCCCCTAAAATGTGAGTTTCTAATTTAAATTGTCATTGCCTCTGTCATTTACAGTGAAGTTAGCACTTTGTTCCTGTAGCATAACCATTGTTACCACACTTAAATAAAAAATATGCTGGATATGTCAAAGTTTTTAATTCATGTATACTTTATAATCCCATTTTCTAAGAGATTTGGATAGTAAAATATGGTCTGTTGAGTGAGAAGTATTCTACTTCTTGAGGTTTACTAAATTGAATACGCCACTATTTTCTAAATCCCCCAGTCTTCTTTGTAAAGTAAATTTTAAAATAAATTACATAGTATGCCTGAGTTTAAAGTCCTTTCCTTTTGCTTTCTTGGGAGAAATGTTCTAGATAAAAACCATCTAATTAGTTTACCATGAGTGGTTTCTATACTGCCACATATTTGGCATTTTCTTTAGGTCAGGGTTGTCTGTATCACTGTCTGAGATGGTGGAAAACTGCTGAACCCACGCTTTTGGTAAGGGTATCAGAAGTGTGATGTCACTGCACGGGACCATCAGCACCTGTCATGCTCCCCCAGGCTCCCGTAGCGGGGGCACATGGAGATAACTGTGCCCTCTGATTGTCTCTGGTTCTTCCCCAGTTCTCTCTCCGGAAGCCTTACCTCGCCCCTTCCCTTGTATCGGAACTCTATTCTCTTCTCTCAGAGGCCATTCTTTTCAGCTTTACCTTCATCCTTCCAAATGGTGAGCTGTTTCCGTGACAAGAGAGGACGCTTGGTCCCTCACCCATGTTGGTTACGGTGGTAGAGAGAGTCGACTCTCGGAAAGGAGGAGCACAGCCGTGACAACATGTGATTGTTGTCTACCTAGGATGTTAGACTTTGTTCATCTCAAAGGTGACATTACTGTTTTGCTTCTGGAACCTGTACTTTTTTAAATTTTTTCTACTAAAATTCATCTATCAAATCTTAAGAAATAGTTACTGGTATTCTAATGGTGCCAGGCATTTAGTAGATGCTGTGGTCTGAATGGCATCCTTCCAAAATTCAAATTTTTAAGCCCTAATCCCCAGTGTGACTGTAGTTTTGGATACAGGATCTATAAAGAGTTAATTTAAGATTAAGTAAAGTCCTAAGGGTGGGGCCCTGATAGGATGGAATTAGTGTCCTTGCAGGGGGAGGCACCAGACAGCTTGTGGTCCTCCTTCCCTCCCTCTTCTCCCTCCCTCCCCCTTCCTCCTTCTGTCAGTCTTGTCCCCACCCCCATATGAGGATTCTGTGAGAAGGGAGCCATCTACAAGTCGGACCGATACTTTTTGCCAGAATCTGACCATGCTTGTCCCTGCTCTTGGAATTGCCTCCAGAACTATGACAAAAGAACGGTCTGTTGTTTAAGCTGCCCAGTCTATGGTACATATTTTGTTAACAGCATTCGGAGCTGGCTGAGACCATAGACAATTGTCATAAGTGCTATTTGGTGCTGGAACCAGCTTGCCCTCCTTGAATCAGTTTGTTGATCAACTCCCCAGAAGGAAACAGCTGGTGTTGCATGTGGTGAGGTAACTTATTGCAAAGATCAACCATCCTGTGTTGTTTTGGTTTTCCTGTACGGACTGTTAACTGGCTACTCTGGAACTCGGGATTGAATTTTTCTGTGATTGTGTATGTATATCGCATACAGACAAGTGCACACATCTCAAGTGTACAAATTGATGACTTTTCATAAAATGACTATACCCATGTCATCAGCGTCAGGATCAGGAATACAGTACCAGAAACCTTCTCTTGCTTCTTTCAGCCATCAACCGAGCCCCCCCTCCCCGCCCCCCATCGGCCATGGAAGACAACTATTACAGCTAACTTGTCATTCAACAGTTGTGATGTAGGCTGTTTCTTCCATATGGTGTTTCTGATTTGAATCTAATCTTCAACTTGACCCTGATTTCTGCCCCTGTTTTTGTTTTTCAGTTTTTTCTTTCATTCCAGCTTCTTTCGTTATTGTTGGCCTTTAACCTGTTACCAATCTAGTCCTATTCCATACCCCCTCCCCAGTTTCTTCATTGCGTTGTGGAGAGAAAAGACTATTTTACAGATTTGGGAAATACATTTCATAAGCCACTATAAATAAATAAAAATGCCTGTATCAGCTTTATTTTGTAAATCCTGAAATTCAAGCTTCAAAGTAGAGTTTGTGGTTTAATTTGCTTATGTTTTAGCTTGGTATGCACATAGACCTCTGTGGGGTGCCGTTTCAGCTACCATTATTATAGTGAAAATATCTATAAAGGAGACATGCCTGTGAATATTCCATTTTTGAATGCTTCTCTAATGAGGTATTAGATCAGAGGTGGCATTACATTTTGGAGGGGCTGCTGATTAAATGCAGTTTGCATATTATTACATTGCCTTTTCAGTTGACATCAACTTTCTGGTGTGATACCGGCTCAGTGTCCAGGATTCTTAGCTCCGAGTTTGGATGTAAAATGGGAAGGCTGCTTGTGTCTTATTTGCACCTGGGTTGGTGTTTCTTACTAAATACATCTCTGAGATTCTCAATGGCAGTTACCGAAAATGTATGATTTAATAGGCAACTCCTTCATCATCTTTTATACAACAGTTCAAGAATACTCAAATTTGTAAGTGAGATAGACATGTATTACCCATATCTTAAGCTTATAAATACATTGCAGTTTTATCAATATCTTCTTTATAGATATTTTATTGATTTTTTAATTTTATTTTTAGTTTTTATTTTATTGATTTTTAATAAAGTAATAAATATTCTGCCTGAAATGGAAAAAGGCTAAATAAGAGTAGATTTTTTTTTTGAAAATCTAACATGAGATCAATTTATTTTTGATTTACATTGTTTTCAATGCACATAAATGAGTTTTATATATTGGTAAAATGGTTTATCAGTGAAAAGTAGAATGGCATATACACGTATTTCTTTATATATAGATATATCTCATTTGCATATAAACAAATGTGTCCTGCATGCACCTATACATACATGCACATATACTTGCACACACACACACACACAGACATACGTAGATACGTGAGTGTGCATAGTACAGGAGTTGGCCTTACTTGGTTGCTACTGGCATTGATTTTTAGAGAATATGGTAATGGTTTTAGTAATAAAATCATCACTGAGTTATGTTACCATGACCTGTCCTGCTGGTAAGTGATGTACTAACAAATATCCACAAGCTGCCTCTAAACATACATTTATGTTGATTAATTAATCAGTTAATATCGTTAATAATGTCAACATGCCCGGTTTCTTTAGGCCTTTGAAATGATTTTGTTTTTATTGGAATGGAAAAGGAGCTCTTTTGTATAGCCATCTACCCAATCAGGATAGTGCTGTTAATAGGATGTGATTTTGTAAAATTATAATTGGGAGAACGAAATGAAAAAGGAGTTCTTTTTTGTAGTCCTGAGTAGGGCTGTAACTTTCAGTGGTGCCGAGCACAACACAGACCTGGGTTCATGGCCAGAGGGACCCAAAGAAAGTTGTTGATAATTTTATGTTGGTTGACCACCTCTGGAAGTTTGCAGGTCCATGAAACGTCCCTCTCAAAATGCTCAATGTCCCGTTCTATAAAATGCTGAAACAGTCTTGGCTTTGCCACCAGTATACGGACATGACCACTCTTTGTGAAGCGTAAATTTGCATTTTCTTGCTTAAATTGCTGTGCTGTTTGCATTAACAGCTTTAGCCTAACGTCTCCACGCCTTAGACCCTGCACTAAGAGTTTTGTTTTCTGGGAGAAAGTAGAGGAAAGGGATGGGTGTTGGCAGGGCCCTGTGCAGTTGCAGGTACACTCCTCCTGTAATTTGTCGCGTCTTTGATTTTAACAACCAACGTGGTAGAAGTGTGTCTTTCTGATGGCAGACCTTTGGCTTTTCATAGAGATTCTTTTTCTCCTTAGCTCACACAGACTGCAGTACTAGGTTAGAAGACCGACCCTTCCCTACTTGCATTTTAATACCACTAAATATCATTGCATTGAATGTCAAATACACTTTGATCAAGTTATGCCATGCTGAGTTAGTTTCTCAGGAGGTTTGTAGAGGATTGATAAATAATGTTATGTTTAAGGTGTTTTGAGAATTCTTTTTGTTTTGTTTTTTTTTTTTTTTTTTTTTTTTGTAAACTCAGAGAGTCCAACTTGTCAGGAAAGTACCCTTGATTAAGCCCAGGGAGGATTGATTGATTTCTGCTCTGCTCTGTTAGAAGTGGACGAGTGGAGTCTGTTGAGAGAGCTGGAGGCTGCCTGTGGCATCATGGGGACGGAAGGCTCTGGGGCAGTGCCTGAGCCACTTACTTGCCACCTCTGACTGAGCCGGATAGGATGCCCTTTGGAAATGCAGCAGAAAGTGCTCAGTTGCCCAGATGCTATTTATTCTATGATAGAACTTAAGATTTATTATATGCCTTAAAACAACTTCAGATGGAGTCTATAAATATCCTAGTTAAAATGTCTCATGCTCATATCCCACATCTGTAGTCTTACGGATGTATATTTGTAGATTAAAGATGGTATTTTTGAATGTAGGTTAATTTTTTTTTTCATATAGCTTGCTCTGTTTTGAATATGGTTTATCTTATGGGGAAAAACCATATTAGTGTAGCAAAAGTCAGATTTCATTTTTGTTGGTGAAATTGTATTTTTGTCCTTTATTAGTGATTAAATAAGATAGGGATATATTTAAAAATTAATAGCTTGTGTCTTGTAAATAGAAAGAAAACAAACACTGGACATTTTTGACAATATGAAAATTAAAAAAAATAGGTTAAGTAAGGTCTTGATGTGAGATGTGAACTTTCTTTTGCAGGTGAGAAGAAACTCTATGCATATAAAACACAAAACTGTACTTACTATTTATAGATGAAAGAGTAGTTTATATTGTATCTCTTAGACTCTATTTGCACTGACTTGTCTATGAGCCAGTGTCCTTGTCAGCTACTAAAGATCATTTTCTTGCTTTCTTTTCCCAGCTAACAATTAGGGCTAATGTAGACCGGAGTGTCGAATTCTGCGTGTCTCTCCATATCTTCCTGCCTATTCAGTGACCTCAAGTACATACCTCTCCATGCCTGTGGCTGATCATGATCATGGATGCTTTGGATTATGATGTTGGGTGGTTATATGTTTTAAGACAAATTAGGTAAAATGAATTCCAATCCAGGAATTCTTTAATATCAGATCATTATAGAATTATCATTTTTACAGGATTTATTTGTGGGCTTGAAAGATTTATTTGAAAGATTGATAACATCTTCTGTATTGCTCTCTTGTCTTCCTCCAAGCTTTCACTTTTGTTTTGGAGACATCAAAGGAATTACCTTGATTGTTTTCTTCGTGAAGACGGTGATTTGCTCCTGATTGTGCAAATATCTGTAATAAATTCTTAAAGTTAACTGTAGATGACCCCCACGGCTTTCAGCCCTGGCAGGGGAGATGATCCATGTTCCCTGGATCTGGTCAAGCCAGAGTTCTGTATATCATGTATTGATTGGAATGTTCATTTGTTCCTTTGTTTATCCATCTCATCAACACGTGTTTACTCAGTGCCTGATGCGTGCTTGGTGTGGGGTTCAGCTGTGAACAGAGCCAGCCGTGTGTCTGCTCTGACGGAGCCCCCTCATCTTTAGGAGGGTCAAAATCAACACGACCCAAGACCATGTAAGGGGGAGTGTCCCGAAGTAGTGTCACCTCTTTGGAGAAGCAGAAATCAGGGAACAGGATGGAGAGTGGCGACGGGTGGGCATGGAAATTTTATTTCAGATGAGGTGACTGCTGAGTCTGGTCCCTGCAAGGCCTACAGGGGCAGTGGGGGGCGGGGAGGAGGCCCTCCGGCACATGCACCTGGCCTTCACTTGTAGCCTCCAGCTGTGCAGGCAGATTGTGTTGACAAGTTTAGTGTCTTCCCCCCAAACCATGCTGTGGATTCCACGAAGACAGAGACAGTACTTGTTCTCTTTACTCAGTACGCTTCTAACACTTAAGAGTGAGTTCCTGGTAAATAGTGTCTAATAAGTGGATTTTAGGTACCTTAAAATACCTCAGTATTTTAAGAAGTCAGGGGGTCGTTGGCTTTTTTGAGGAAGACTTCTCGTCCTTTTAAAACCACATGGTGCCCTTTTTGTAGTGGTCTGATGCGTTTACACACTTACCGTGACCTTCTCTGCCTGGAATGGCTGCCTTCTGGGGGGTGGGCAGAGCCTGCTTTGGTGTGTGTGTGTGTGTGTGTGTGTGTGTGTGTGTGTGTGTGTGTGTGTGTGTGTGTGTGTGTGTGTGTCTCCCGCACCTGGTGCCGTGCTGCCCGTGTGACGCATTCCATCATACTTCATCACTGCTTCAATGATGCAAATTGTCACAGCAAGCTAAATGAGTGTCCAAAACCAGCCTGAGTCCAGGTTCATTGGGAAAACCCTTTCTAGTAAAACACGTTTCAATGTGGATACTACATCCACTTTTACTGGCACCATCTCTGTTCTTTCTAACTTTGAACCATTTTCTTATTTCTCAAATTACTGTTGTGCATGATGTTACCTAAAAAAGGCATGAAGGTTTCATCATGGTGAAAGAAATAATAGAAACAATTAAAAATTCCCAAACTAGTGCTGTTTTTTTGATAAAATTTTTATAAGTATGTTTAAAGATGGAGTTATCGTTTTTAGTAATCTGGCACGAAAAATCAGTTTAAATTTATATGCCACCATATGACTAATAAAAGGAAACAGTGACTTACGCTGGCTTTTAACAGATGGTTGTTTTACCGATTATAGAGGCCTTTGTGGGCATTGCGTCCTATGGCACACGGGCACAGAGGGATTCGTTTCTGGTTTTCTAGTAATCCCATAGTTATTGTGCACTGTGGTTTGACAATCTTGCTTCAGAATTGCTTTTTATCTCTGTTTTAAAGCCTGTTTATGACCTAATTGTGACTTCTGCTTGCAACTGTTGTGGTTTTAAGTAAATGAGGGGTGCCTGGGTGGCTCAGTCGGCTAAGCGACCTGCTTCGGCTCAGGTCATGATCTCACAGTTCGTGGGTTCGAGCCCCGCGTCGGGCTCTGTGCCGACAGCTCGGAGCCCGGAGCCTGCTTCGGATTCTGTGTCTCCCTCTCTCTCTGCCCCTCTCCCCACTTGCACTCTGTCTCTGTCTCTCTCAAAAGTAAATAAACGTTGAAAAAAAATGTAAGTGAATGAGAAGCATGTTGCTTCAGGTGTATTCCTAGGACTGGTAAAGAATCAAGAATTGTGGCCCATCAGCCTTCTGCCTGTTGACCTTTTTCTTTTGGGGCCCCCTGATCAGTTTTGAAAGGGAGAGCTGGTCACAGCCCTTTCTGGGGGAGCCTGCCTGGTGTGATGGCAGGTTCAGATCAAGCCCAGAAGTGTCTTCTCGTCCTTCGTTCGCGTGTTCTGCCAGCTTGCTGTATGGCTGCCACAACAGTAACCCCGCACGCGGCTTGATTGGTGAGGATTTACATGTGTGCTAATTAGAGTGGAATAAATGAGTGGCTGTTTGCTGCATTGCCATAAAGGGTGCCCAGATGTACACACTACATGAACATAATGTGCCCAGGCATAGCACATCAAAGTTTGTCAGCTGCATTACCTCAGCAGGCTCGGGGCCTGTCGCAGAGAATTTGCTGATCACCGTCCCCTATGATTTAGTGTCTTACTTGGTGAAAGTGAAAGACCTCAAAATCAAGTCTTGGCAACAGAATGTTTGATCCTTTAGGAAAATAACAAAATATGCTTAAGCTTAACTGGGAATAATGAAGAGATGACCTTAAGCAATGTATATTCAAAAGATGATTTATTGTATTTTGAAATATTTTCCAGGAAAACAAATAAAATATCAAGTAAATTGGCATAATTGAACAAATTGAATTTTTGAAAATTGTATAAACATCAGTCTTTTAGGTTGAATCAAGCTATGTTAAAATCACCCATGCATAGATCTGATGAAAGATGTAGCATGGAATGATTTCATTTAAATTTCAAAAACACACTCTTCTAGAACTTAAACATCACTGGGCATAAAATAAAATGTCTCTCTATGTGTTTATAAATCTGTAATATTTCTTCTTTGTAAGTGTACAATTAATACGCAAAATCCCTCGTGTTGCATTTATGCACAAAATCTGTAAGATCTGATTACTTTGACAAGTAATTTTGTAGTTACATGTTCATGATATTGATAATGTATTAATGTACAATGATTAAATGGTTAAGCTGCCACATTAAAGTTATGAGCAGGAACATTTATCCAGCACAGCGAGGCAGGAACAAAGCCTGTCCGTTTACAGATGGCGTTATTCAATCTCTGTGTCACTCTCAGATGTTAGCCCGAGAGCATTGATTCTTAGCTTTGATACTGGGCTGCACCCGGATGACCCAATACAGTTCAGTGATAAGGTTAAGTTAATTACCGGATCTGGGCTTTGCAGCTTCCGCATGATTACTGCCGAGAAAGATTTTGATGCCTTTTGCTTTAATTAAGCAAAAGGGAATGAACAGATATAATTGGGTTTTGAAATAATCCTGTCACTATCAACAAGCCTTCTGCCTTTCCTCCAACTTTGTTACATGTACTTCTAGAGGCAAAAATCCTGAGGAGGGAATGAAGTTTCTTCACTATTGTCTGCATCGAAATGTTACTCTATTAACATTAATGGAGACATATGAACAGTTCAAATAGTGTATCTTAAAAGAATTTCGACCTCAAAGTCTGTTTGTAACTTCTGTTCAAAAATTATTTTTTGATTTAAATTTTGAAAAATTATTTTCAAAAATTAATAATTATTAATTATTTTGCTGATTCATATAAAGACACTAAAAATGTAACTGTCATTGAAATTTTGTGCTTTTACATTTGGTGATATTTTTCAGTCAGTTTTTAATGAGGACAGGTAAATTTTAACTTTAAGAAGTTTACTGCAGTATTTAAGCTTCCAGGGCTTTTGCACATAATCTCTGTTGATTTGATTAGTCCTGCAGAGTTTACACAGAATTAGTAGAAAAGTCAAAAGAAAAAACTGCTATAAAATTTTCATTTTTTCCTCATGTAGGAGTGTTGATTCTCGTTTTAATACTCTCTGTAAAATTCTGATTAATTTAGATTTCTCTTACTGTTTGAGTAGAAGTGTATAATTACACATTTTCGTCACGTATTTTTTTCTAGTGAGCATCTCTAAAATATGTGCCTCGTGCAGTCTCGGGAAATGTTGTGATGCTTTTACTGAATTTAGGTTTTTCCCCCTCTGTCCTTAATAGGTACCGTTCATTTTCCCACAGCCGCTCCAGTGTTGTGAGTACGGTCCTCGTGGGCTGACGCAGGGCGCGTGCATTGTGGGATTGTCCACATCGCCTCTTTTCTCTGGCTGTCATTGAAAAATGTGAGCAGTATTTCTCTCAGTGTACCTCACAGTGATGCCAGAGTCCAGTGAGGTTATAAGAATACATCTTAAGCAAGAAAGAGCTATAAGTTTTAGTAGTTTAGTCTTATTACCTGGTACTTATTCACTGATGTTCACTAGGTTTAAGTTGACAAAGTGAGTTAATCATTGTCTTTGACCTTCACCCTGTGCATTTTAAGTAAATAGGTGAACCTGAGTGGGGAATGGAAAAACAGTCTCTGCAAACAAAGGTTAGAGCAGTCACACTTAGTCTACGCATGAAGTCATAGTTACAGATAGAATGTGACTGATTCTTCATTTTGCTATCTGATTGTAAAGAGTCTTTTAAAGTAAGATACTTTATTTTTATATTATAAAAATATTGTACTATTATTACTAGTATACTGTTATATATTATTATAAAGTAAGATAGTTTTTCTAATGTCCAATTGAGACAACGTTTTAAAATAAATGGTCTCTGTTCTCCATGGACCTGGTTTCATGAGCAGTGGATGTGAAACTTCCCAATTAAGTTTAAATTTTAATTAGTATCCACTTAAAAATTTTTTTAATGTTTATTTATTTTTGAGAGAGAGAGAGAGAGAGAGAGAGAGAGAGAGAGAGAGAGAGAGAAAGAAAGAAAGAGAGTGTGAGCAGGGGAGGGGCAGAGAGAGAGGACACACAGAATCCAAAGCAGGCTCCAGGCTCTGAGCTGTCAGCACAGAGCCCGATGTGGGGCTCAAACCCACGAGCTGTGGGATCATAACCTGAGCCAAAGTCGGACACCCAACTGACTGAACCACCCAGGCGCCCCTAATTAGTATCCACTCTTAATCTGGGTTGTTTTGGTTTGTAGAATGATGCGACTGTCTTTCCCCCTGCTCCCCCAAGACAGATGATGGCCATGTTGTAATCCCTGGAACCTGTGACTGGATTCTGTTACTTGGCAATGGGGAATTAAAGTTTCAGTGGAACTCACGGTTGCTGTTAGTTTACCTTAAAGTGGGGAGAGTATAGTGGATTTGGGGTGAGCCCAGTGTAGTCACAGGGGTCCTTACATGTGGGGGTGCCCTGACGAGGAGGTCACAGTGATAGAATGTGGGAAGCACTCCCCCACCATTGCTGGCTTTGTAGATGGAAGAAGGGGCCCTGAGCTAACAAGTGTGGGTGGGACAAGAACAGGGATCCTTCCCTAGAACTCCCAGAAAGGGTTCTTCAGAAGTATCGATCTGGGAGATAATACATTTGTATTATTTTGAGCCACTAAATTTGTTGTAATTTGTTACAGCAGCCCTAATGGGTTTATTTATACTCCAAAGCAAAGTTATCCATTAAGATTTTATTTATTTATTTACTTATTTATAAAAAGTTTATTTATTTTTATTAAAAAGATTTTTTTTTAATGTTTATTTATTTTTGAGAGACAGAGAGAGACAGAGCATGAGCATGGGAGGGGCAGAGAGAGGAGGAGACACAGAATCCGAAGCAGACTCCGGGCTCTGAGCCGTCAGCACAGAGCCCGATGTGGGGCTTGAACCCACAAGCTGTGAGATCATGACCTGAGCCAAAGTTGGACACCCAACCGACTTAGCCACCCAGGCGCCCCAAGTTTGTTTCTTTGTTTGTTTATTATTTATTTATTTTTTAATGTTTATTTTTGAGAAAAAGGGTAGACAGAGCATGAGTGGGGGAGAGGCAGAGAGAGAGGGAAACACAGAGTCCAAAGCAGGCTCCGGGCTCCGAGCTGTCAGCACAGAGCCTGACGTGGGGCTTGAACCCACGAACCGCGAGATCATGACCTGAGCCAAAGTCAGACACTTAACCGGCTAAGCCACCCAGGCGCCCCAGGTTTATTTATTTTTAAAGTCTGTTTATTTGAGAGAGAGAGGATGTGCGCATGCACACGTGAGCAGGGGAGGGGCAGAGAGAGAGAGGGAGAGAGAATCCCAAGCATGCTCTGCGCTGTCAGTGCAGGGCCAGAAGTGGGGCTCAAGCTCAGGGACCATGAGATCATGACCTGAGCCAAAATCAAGAGCCAGGTGCTTAACTGACTGTGGCACCCAGAAGCCCCTCCGTGAAGATTTATTTAAAAGTAAAACATTTTATTAATGTTTATTTATTCTAATTTTAATTGTAAACTTGAGGAGAAGTTTAATTGTAAACTTAAGGTGTGTGATTTGGCCCCACATGCATTAGACATATGATGGGTCTCGACCATTTCGTGGCTCCTGTTCTGTGGCCTTGTGTCGGACACCTTTAAAATGTGCTTATGAGGGAGGTAACGTAGTTACAGTTAGAAGTCTTGGGTTCATGTTCCAGCTTGTACATCTTAGTTACAGGAAAATGCCCTTAGTTTCTTCACCTCAGAGTGGGGAGATGATGTGTGTTTAAGTGTTTGATGAGACAATATATGTGTCTGTGGCTTCGAAACTATAAAATGCTGTGTCTGCATACACCGTTACTCAGTTTTCCGTCTTCCGTTGTAGCCTTAGCACGGGAAACAGGAGAGTTCTGCGTGGCGGTGGTCAGGAAATGCGAGTTCTCTGTCCTCGGTCCCGTGCAGCTGGCGTGACTTACCGTGTTGGTTGCCTTTACTTGAAAAACCAGAGCGGTGCTCCCTTCCTTCTCTTTGGTCTGATTTGTTTGACGGACTCAGAAGTGAGAGTGCAGCTGTTGGTTTGCATTTTCCCAGAAGTAATTTGCTACTTTTCTTTTTCATGCTTGTCAAACATTTTAAGTTTAAAGGAAGTGATTATTTTCCATGTATGCAAGTTCCTGAAATGCTTTATCTTCCAACAAGCTCAGGGAATTTAAAATTAATCAAGTCATTGAGCAGTGGCTGTACTGGGCACAACAAGTGATCCATCCCGGTCCGCGCCCTCGTGGTCCCCAGTGACACCAGCAGTCAGTCCCAAGGTCCTGGCACTGGCAGAGCACGTATCAGGGCCAGTAACTGGCTTGGCCTGGGCAAGTCACAGACAGTATCATAGACACGCTGAACACACATGGGAGCTTCCTGTGTGCAGGCAGGAAGCAAAGAAGGCAGCAGGTTGGAAGGCTCGGCTGTGTGAGAACCAGTCAGCAGCTTAGTGTGCGCGGCCCGAAGGACGGAGAAGCACAAAGAGGGAGACTTTGTCAGGGGCTCTGGTGACACAGCCCGCGTGTGGTGTGTGTTTTACTCGGTATTTTTCCTTCCAGTCGTGGTGAAGCCATCAGAGTTGTCTTATCTCCCACCCCCGGGGGTCTGTACGTGAGGAGCCCCCCTGACTGGCCCTGGGGGCCGTTGTGTACGTGAGAAGCCTGCCTCGCTCCCGTGGGGGCGGTTCTGTCCGCGAGAAGTCCGCCTGCTGACCATGGGGGCTGTTGGAGGGGTGGCCCCTCTGGGGCCAACGCCAGAGGCTGGAGTTGAAGGCACCGTAGGAGGCAGCAGGGATAGAGTACGGGGACGGAGCCGAGGTGCATGTTTGACGTGGTACGTGTTTGCCATGCTTGAGCGCCCAACCCAAGGAAGAGGGGGATGAGGGAGAACCGAGAAGAACCCAGAGGACGGACTGGGAGCAGAGAGCCGCGGACTAGCTCCACAGAGGCAGGCTTCGGAGAGGAGAGCAGGACGGATTTGTTTCTGACTCTGTTGCTGTGTTGAGGTTCGTCCACGAAGAAGTTGGAGGTGGAGAGAAGGGTCGGAACGGAGACGCAGGCAGGAGTGACTCCCCGAGACCACTGAGGGGGTTCAGGGCCGAGAGCCGGGCATGTGGAAACACGCACCTGGGCCCCGGCAGGTTCCTGCCTAGTACGCGGCCAACGTGACATCTGAAACGTCTGTCGTTCCCTCCGAAGGGAGGGATTAGAACGCGGAGGGCCTCACGTTGGCTGTCTTGATGGCTGCGTGTGCACGGCCGGCGCCGTTTCTCGTCTCCTGCAGCCAGTCTTCGCGTTGGTGATCTCGAGCGCACCTGCCAACGTAAAATCCACGTCTCGTATTTTATTCCAGAGTAGGAAAAAAAAACACGCGAGGGATTTGAAATACGACCTCCCAGATTCTCAAAATTCTAGGCCTTTTTATTGAAATAAGTCTTGAATATATATTGAGTTAACACCCTCACAGACCCCTTCAGATCAGGAACCGACATGAGGGCAGTGCTCGCTCGTTAACAAAAAATCAATCCCATTATTTATTTGTTAGAGTCCTGAGAAAAGCTTACCAGATTTAACTAATGTGCCATTTTTATATAATGTGGTGAAAATGTACATTACATAAACATTATTATGTGATTAAAACATAACCTAAGCTAAATTTTAAGGCAGTAACTAATAATTTAACTATTTTTAACTCTTAGCTGTTTTTCAGACACCCTCCTCCAGTAAGCAAATTTGACCTAGGCATTTGGGAAACGTGGCTCAGGCTGTTTGTCCTGATACATTAACATTCACCATGAAATAACTCTTTGGGCTTTAATGTGGGGGATGTTTACTAAAAGAGAAATGTCCTCCTGCTCTCTGTCTTTTAATGAATAAAACAAAACATAATAGCTCCCAAATTTTGTCGCATTTATACGAAGATACTGTGTTATGGGGAATAGCTTATGTTTTAACAATGCATGACGCCCTACTGTTTTATTACTGTTGGCTGTATGACAGTGACGGTCATTGCAAATATTTTAAATTCAGAACAATTTACACCTTGCAGATAAATTATTGTGCAATAGCCATTTCTTTTAAGTGACAGTTATAGGACTTATCCTTTGAGTGCTATGTTTAGCATAATATAGCAGAAGAAAAAGTAATGATCAAAAGACTAAGGTTGGTATGTGACATTTCCTAAAAGGCTTGAAATACCTTGGCATTGTATATTAACATTCAGAAAACACAGTCATGCCTCCACACATTAAGCTGCTTATGTATTTCAGCTGAGGCGGTGATTTTTACTTTTGGACATATTTTAGAAAATCGATTTGAAAAGTTAACTTTCTTACACCAACTGACGCCTTTAAAAGAGTTTGATTAGTTTATTGTAAGAATATTTTCTTGCCTCTTTTTAATAAGATAGGACAATCATAAGCAGTAGCTTCATTTATTGTTGGAAAAAGTGTAATTGCAAAAATTAACTTGTCATACACCACAGCTCAGCAAAGTAACTTTCTTATAAGTCCATGGTCACAGTATGTTTTTGCAATTCAGCATCTGGCTCTGTGGGATACTGATGGCTTCTATGAAGAAAAGTACCAGGGTGAGCAATTAAATGCAAAATGACAGCATAAAATATGATCATTATGGTTATACAAAAGACACATTTATGAATTTTGCAGATAACTGTCATTTTTCTACTCATATTTTCCCTTGCTTTGTTAGCTTAATAATTTTAGTACAATTTATTTTTTCTTTTACAAAGTGAATAGCACCATTTTTATTATCGTGGCGCTTGTTTATGTCTGTTTTGTTCGTCAGCTGTGAAGATTAATGATAACTCTTTCACTGTCTTTTGACACAATACTTTCAACTTTATTTCAAAATTGAAGAATTTAACAAAATTACATAGCAATTGTGTTGTAAGAGTAAAATTTCTTAGGATTGTTGAGTATTTTATTATATGCGGTTTGAATAGTATTCACCCCCTGGAAGTAGGTTTGCCAGTATTCCCTCATGGTGTGAGGTAGTGTTTTGAAGTATTTTTTACAGGATCCCCTCTTTCATTTGGTAGGGGGTAAAACAGTGTTGACATCGGGAGTCGTGTGGATGTGTGGAAAACCGGAATTTCCTTTGCTTTTACTTGCAATACGGGGAAACCACTGGCCATTGGGAAGAGGGGTCACTCTTGGAGGCAAAGCTCCCTCGTGACCCTGGGGCGCCCGTTGTTACCCCCGGCTGCTCCCCTGCAGCCCTGCCCCCCTTTCCAGCGATATGTCTCACTCTCCTTCATACAAACATCTACCTGTTAACTAGCTGCCTTTACCATTGATGTCTGGGACACTGCTCTCTCATTTTCTTTTACTTCCATAGTACCCCTATTTTCCCGGGATTTTTTTTTTTTTTTTTTAATCATTTGGTTACATTCAGTCTGAACTTGAAGGTATGGTTCAAACCCTACCCTTTCTGTGAAGACTTTGCTAGTCTCTGCAGTCAATGGGAACTCCTTTCTTTGTGGTCCTGTTATATTTTGTGTGTTTATTATTGTTATTATCAAACTGTGCTTTGCAGACAGAACATAGCTTGTGGTTTTTTTCATTCATTAAAAAAAAAAAATTCCATGTTTATCGAACTCCTGCTCCATGCTGGGTATCGTGCTGGACTCTGGGATATTGTGGTGAAAGTTTATTTCTTCTGCTCCAGACGGTCACGTGGTCTGGTCAGAGGCAGTGTAGTCAGCACCGTGGTGGGGGGCCTGGGCGCGTGGGAATGCCTAGCAGAGCAGCACCTCTCCCGCCTATGGCTCTTCAGCGTGGAGGCTTGGAGGAGGCAGCACAGCCGAGACCCAGGACAGGGGAGCACAGCCACGGAGCACGTGGGCCTCCTCTGCCAGCCCACTGAGTACGCCACTCGGCTAAGGGACCAGAATCCTTGAGGACTTACCTCTCACAGCCCCTCTCTCTCTCTCTCTCTCTCTCTCTCTCTCTCTCTCTCTCTCTCTTAACTTATTTTGCATGAGAATCTTTGAAGAATTAACTTCTTAGTTTTCGGCTGTTAGAACCTTCCCGTAACGTGATTTAATATTGCCTTAATGACTCAGCATTATTATTGTGTACATTTCCAGGTTGGGCTCTAAGAAATCATGTCCTGTGGGCATTTTGACCTGGAGAACTATGTTTTTAAACACTGAGTGATTCTTGCTTTTTTTAAAGGTTTTCTATCTGCTTTTTCTAGTTTTTCTTCCCTTTTCTAGTTTTTCCCACCTGACTCTTCTCAGTGACCTTGTCTGTTGTGGTACAAGCACTGTCCATTACTTGCCCTCAACAAGAAGGCAGGGACTCAGGCTTATCAGTATCCGGAGGGGGTGATGGGTCTGGAGAGATAACAGGCTTGGCTTCAAACTGAGTACCTAAATGCAGACATTCTCTTTAAATGTATGTGTTGCTGCTCCAGGCCCTTTTGACATGTTTCTTACTTTTAGCTAAGTCTTGATGGGGATGTTTTTGCCTTGGTGAGTTTTTGATAGCTGAGTTGTTATTTTCTCCTCCGACATGATTCGAGTCATTTTGTTTTCATTGCTCTCCTTACATGGCCTATCTTGTTTTGTCTTGCTACATAAATACTCTTATATGGTTTATGTTTTGAGAATTAATAGACGGGGTTTATTTTATCCATTTGTTCTTATAAGCCTTTTTCCGATGACGGTATCACAGCAGGCATTTTTTTATTGTGATCAGTTTTGAATAAAGTATATCAGTTTCATTCATTATTAATTTTATTTATTAATGGAATCAGGTTCATGAATGATGAGTTTAGGAATGAGTGCCACCCTGTGAATTAATTGCTCTGTTAATTTCGCAATAATGCATCGCCAGGACCCTATCATGCATATATCACTGTGTGTGTATTTTAATACAGAGATATACTGTCTGTTATTAATGTCATTCTTGTCTTTACCTTTTTCTGAATTTTTATTTTTTAAGTTTATTTATTTTGAGAGAGAATGAGTGGGAGAGGGGCAGAGAGAGAGGGACAGAGAGAATCCCAAGCAGCCTACATGCTGTCCGCACAGTGTCCGATGTGGGGCTTGAACTCATGAACTGTGAGATCATGACCTGAGCTTGAAACCGAGAGTCACACAGACACTTAATTGGCTGAGCCACTCAGGTGCCCCTTGTCTTTACCTTTTAAAAGCATATACATACACACATATGTGTGTGAGAGAGATTGTGTGTGTGTGTGTGTGTGTGTGTGTGTGTGTGTGTATACTTACATATCTTTTAGCGTTTTCAAATTGGCCCAGGTGATTCTAATCAAATGTTTTTGCCAGAATTTTAGGAATGTAAAAATGCTCTATAAAAGCAGTAATTGAAATGCAGTCATTCTGTTTCATAGTGCAATTACTTATTGTGACAATTCCTATTAAGGAGGAGTCTGTTTTCATCAGCATTGCTTTGGACAGAAAGATTGTGAGTCTAGACTGTACCCTGAGTCTGTTAGGTGGTGACACTTTCTTTTTCTGCTTCAATGTTAGAGTAGCTTTCCATTCTGTGATTCTTTGGAGTACACAGACATGAAATATTCAAGGTGAATCAGAGAATAAAATTTACTTGTTTTCCATATGATAATAGGTGCTGTTTTCAGTCATAAACTGAATTATATATACAGATCTATGAGGTCATTTTTTTCTATAGTCGTAATTATATAATTTGTTTGTGTGACTTGTTTTTATAGTAAAACCTATGAGGCATTTACCTCTTACACTCAGCACAGATTCAAGGTTCAAAACAAACAAATTAAAAGAAACAAAACTAGAGCTCTTGAAAAAAGTGTAACTTGTTTACACTTACAAATTTTCCCCTGCATTTAAATTTTATTACTTACTTTTAAGCAGGTGTGTAAGGCTTATTTACTTTTAAAACCCTTGTGCATTCATTCACTTATTCTTTCTGTTTGTTTCTTTCCTTGATGGCCTTATTGCAGAATGACTGTAGTATGGAAAGCAGCACCCATTTACAGTGCACAGTGCGATGTGTTTTGACCGTTGTCTATCCCTCCAAAAACATTGACAGAAACAAGATAAAAGAGCATTTGTGTCACCCCCAAATATCCCTGTGCCTCTTTGCAGCCCACCACCCTTTCCTGGCTGCCACAGGGAACTAGTGACCTGCTTTTTGTCACTGTAAGTTAATTTGCTATATCGTTTAGTATGGACTCTTGTGTAAGTCTTTGTGTGGACATATGTTTTCGTTTCTCAGGCGTAATTACCCCAGGAGGGAAGTGACTGGGGTGTGTGTGACGACTTTTTGCTTAACGTTTTTACAAGCTGCCAGTGAGTCGTCTTCAGTTTCTCTCAGCTGTGCTCTGTGCTCTATAGCCTTTAGTGTGTGGGCCTCGCACAGGTTTTGGTTAAATTTATGGTCGCCCTGTTTGAAACGGAGTTGTGCGTTGTTAATATTTTAAAGTGTAATTGATTTTTGTACATTAACTTTTCTCCTGTGAATTCCCTAAATTCACTCATTTGTTGCAAGGTGTTTATAAATACAAATATAAATAAATATATAGCCCAGACTAAGGATTTTTGTATGTAAATCACATTTTCTATGGATGGAAATAGTTTTGCTTGTATCTATCCAGTACTTATGCCTTCACTTTTTGTCCTGCTTCATTTTCAGTAATATCTTCTTCGTGAAGTTGATTAGGTATGACATTAATATGCCCACTCTAGCTGTTTGGTGGTTACTTGATTGTATGGAATGTTTTTTCCGGTCTTTTATTTTGAAAATATTTGTCTCTGAAAGTGTGTCTCTTACAGCACATAGCTTTGGTCATTTCCTTTCATACAGTCTGATAAGTCATTCTTTTTAACCATGGTGTTCATTTTATTAATGTCTAATGTAATATACTGGTTGGATTTATCCTTTGTGTTTTGCTCTTTATTCTTGTATGTCTTTGTGTCTTTTTTTTCATCTGTTGATCCTTTGCTGCCTTGCTCTGCATTGATGTGAGCCCTGTTCGTTTTTTTTTTTATCTGAAGTGTCTTTGTTTCCTCTTTGTTATTGAAGTATAGTTTTGCTGGATATAGAATTCTTTATTGATAGTTTTTCTTCCAGCACTTTCATTATATTGTTCTTCTAGCTTTTAGCCTCTTGATTCTGATAAGTCAGCTCTTTTTTTTTTTCTTTCCTCTTCTATGTGAAGCAGTCACTTGTTAAACATGTAGCTGTTCCCTTCATGTGATGAATTTTCTTTTGTTCTTTGACTCTGACGTTTCCAGGTGTGAGTCTTTGAGTATTTATACTTTTTGATGTTTTCAAACTTCTTATATTTGTAGGTGAATGTATTTCATCAAATTTGTGAAGTTTTCAGTCATTATTTAACAAAAATTTTTCTTGCCCCTTTTCTCTCTTATTAGGATTCTTACTGCACATTTGTGGAAATATGTCATACTTCAAATTGTCATAGAGGTCTCTGAGTCTCTGTTCATCTTTCCTAACATTTTCTTTTATTTTTAATCTCTTGATTAGTTAATATCATTCTTTCTTCCATTTTCCTCTTTCCTTTGCCTTCTCAATTCTCCTGTTCTCCCACATAGTAAATTTTTATTTCTGGTCAGTACTTTTTATCTCTAGTATTTCTATTTAGTTCTTTTTTTTGTAATCTCTACTTCCTTATTAATATTCCTTATGTAGTGAATTGCTGTCATATTTTTCTTTAATTTTTGAACATTAAAAGAATTCTTGGAGCATCTTTACAGTAGCTAGCTGAAGACCTCTTCTGCCTCTGGGCATTGGCATCATCTGAACTAGTTTTCTACTTTTCTATTAACTTTTTTTCTTCCTGAATCTGGATCACAGTTTACATTTCCTTTCAAACACATATTGTGATTTCTTTTTATTGTCATTGTTGAAAATGGGACATTTTATATAGTGTGGTGTGGTAAGTTTGGATTTTGATTCACTTTTCAAAGAATGTCTTTTTTTCCCTTAAATTGCATGATCCACGGTCTTAAAACCATGCAATTTTATCTCCCCATGGTGTATAGCCTCCAGTGTTTCTATTCAGTTTTTAAATGATTTAAATATTTATTTTTACTTTGACTTTTTGGGTGTTTCCTTTGTGATTGTGAGACTAAGTGGTCAAACGGCGATTTGGGCAGTGTTTGTTTCAAACACCTTGAGCCTAGTAAGGTCTTTGCTTTCTGCCCTTCTTTTCTTTTTTTTTTTTTTTAATTTTTTTTTTTCAACGTTTATTTATTTTTGGGACAGAGAGAGACAGAGCATGAACGGGGGAGGGGCAGAGAGAGAGGGAGACACAGAATCAGAAACAGGCTCCAGGCTCTGAACCATCAGCCCAGAGCCCGACGCGGGGCTCGAACTCACGGACCGCGAGATCGTGACCTGGCTGAAGTCGGACGCTTAACCGACTGCGCCACCCAGGCGCCCCACTGCCCTTCTTTTCTTGTGTGCGTTGAGGCACATTCAGAGTTTACCTCTTTGTGAAGCTTTTCTTGGGGCTTTTGCTAACTGCTCTGTTCCTTTGGGTTTTCTTTGCGCCTCTGCTTAGTCCACCAGGAATGTGGGGTGAGCTTCATCTAGTCCTCTCATTGGTCTTTCTTTTATTGGATCTCCTTGCTAAATTTCTTGTGAGTCTTGCCAGTTCCCCAAACTGGGCTCATACCTCTCGGTATCTGTGTTATAATATCGTAGTCGTTTGTGTCCTACCAGTTCTGTCACTTTGATCTGACATAGCTGTGTGGTTTTGCTTCCTGCTTGAAATCATTTCCTCCCTCCACCACCTTGGCTCACAGTCACAGCTCCTGTGTTTTAGTAGCAGACATATGTTAGCAAGACTGCCATGCTCCGTCACCACGTCAAGGGTAGGTCAAAGGAGCAGTAGCATCCCAGGCAGGTGTCTTTCTACTTGTCACCTGAATCTGATGTTCAGAATCATGAATTATGACTGCTAATAATGGTGTGCAGTTCTAGTCTTGTTTTTGAGGAGAAGGTTTGGCGGCCTCTTTTTAATTGTCAAAGCTGGATGTTCCTCTCTGAGCCCCATTTTCTTCCTCTCTCTCTTTTCCTTCCAGGACTCTAGTTACTTAACTATATGTTAGATCTTTTGTACTTGTCCCTTAGGTAGGTCCCTAAGGCTCTCTTGCCTTTTTTTTTTTTTAATTTTTTTTTTCCTTTCTATTCTTCATATTGGGTGCTTGCTCTTGGTCTGTCCTCAACTCACTAATTATTTGTCATCTCTTTTTTGTTACTAAGCCCATTTTTTAAAAACGTGTATTTATTTTTGAGAGAGAGAGAGAGACAGACAGACAGACAGTTCACGAGCAGGGAAGGGGCACAGAGAGAGGGAGACATAGAATCTGAAGCAGGCTCCAGGCTCTGAGCTGTCACAGCAGAGAGCCCAATGGGCTCAAACACACGTACTGTGTGTGAGATCATGCCCTGAGCTAAAGTTGGATGCTTAACCAACTGAGTCACCCAGGCTCCCCTTTAGGCCCATTTTTAATTCTAAATATTTTATATTTTGTTTCTAAATTTTTCTTTTGACTTTTAAAAAGATAATTGCTGAAATTTCCTTTCTTTTCATTTGTTTGAAGTGTATTTCCTTTACCTCATGTAGTATAGTTATAATAGCTACTCTGAAGTCCTTTTAAAATAATTACAGCATTTTGATCATCTTGTTTGCCATATATCTTTTTACTTGAGGTTTGGTCACATTTGTCTGCCTATTCCTAAGTCAAGTAATTTCTTATTGTATCCTGGACATTTTGAATGTCACGTTGCTTGGTCTCTGGATTTTGTTTTAGTGCTGCTGATACTGTTGGTGTTTTCATTTTGGCTAGCAGTTAACTCAGTTACCTTCAAAATAGCATCTTTCATGTTTGCAGTGGGCAGCTGCTCGAATCTCATTTCTGGTATTTAAGTTTTTATTGTTTTTTTAAATTATTTTTTATTGTTTTTTTAGATGTTTATTTTTGAAGGAGAGAGAGGGCACTGAGCCTGAGCTGGGGAGAAGCAGAGAGAGGAAGACAAAGAATCCTAAGCAGGCTCCAGGCTCTGAGCTGTCAGCACAGAGCCCCGTGTGGGACTCAAACCCATCAACGGTGAGATCATGACCTGAGCCCAAGTCAGACCCTTAACTTGACGGAGCCACCCAGGCGCCCCTCTGGATTTAAGTTTTAATTGCAGTCTGCTTGAACTCTTCCTTGTTCATACCTGGTTTCCTTACTCCGGGCTTTTTCGTAGAATCAGGTGTTCCTTTGGCTGCCCTCTCTTTTGGTGTTTCCTTCTTACTCTTCAAGTCTGTCCCTGCATTGAGACACCTCCTGTCTGGTCCAGCTGCTTTTCCCACTGAGCGCCTCGCTGCCTACCTGCCTTCAGGGGGCTCTGACTCTGGCGTCCTCTGGGGAAAGCTGCCAGGAGGGAGTGGGGCTGGGTTCACCTGTCACTATCTGCTTGCTTCGGGCCTTATCTCTGCTCTAAAACTTCTAGCTTTTGGGGTGCCTGGGTATCTCAGTTGGGTGAGTCGACTTCGGCTCAGGTCATGATCTCACGGTTTGTGGGTTTGAGTCCTGCGTCGGGATCTGTACTGACAGCTCGGAGCCTGGAGCCTGCTTCATTTCTCTGTCTCCCTCTCTTTGCCCCCGTCACTCCCTGCCCTAACTCATGCTCTTTCTCTTTCTCAAAAATAAAATAAACATTAAAATAGATAGGTAGATAGATAAATAAAAACTCTAGCTTTTGTGGAGTCTCCAGAACTATTAAATGGTTATTTATTTATTTATTTATTTATTTATTTATTTATTTATTTATTTTAGCATTCTGTCTGGACTTTATAGCTGTTGTTTGTAAGAGATCTGGTTTGTTAGAAGCTTATTACTTCATACCAGATGCGTATGAAGTTAAAAGAAAAACCTCTAATTTATTAAAAAAAAACAACTCTTCTAACTTTTATTCTCAAGGCGTTGTGTACTCATTGTGGGAAATTGCGAGGAGGTAATAAATTGTAATGAATGTGAAAAAAAAATCCCCCTTAATCCACTCTAACATTTTTGATGTAATTCTTTTGGCATTACACAATGGAATGCTGTGCATAAAATTTTAAAATCTGCTTTTGCTTAAAATTACATGAGAAATATTTTCCCATGCCATTAAAATATTCTTGATAGGTGTTTTTATGGAAGTATAACATTCCATATATATGCCTAGAACATTTTACATGACTGTTTCTTAAAGCTTCTCTCATTGGTTGTTTACCACTTTTACTTTCCCCCGTGACCTTGTGGTGGATACGTTATGCATCTTTGTGTATACGTTATGGTGCCCTTTTCATATTATTTCCTTGGCATGCCTAGGAGTAGAAACATTGGATTGCAAAGTGACTGATGCTATTTGAAGTCTTTCTCACATACGACTAAATTGCTTTTTATCAACGTTTATTTATTTTTGGGACAGAGAGAGACAGAGCATGAACGGGGGAGGGGCAGAGAGAGAGGGAGACACAGAATCAGAAACAGGCTCCAGGCTCTGAGCCATCAGCCCTGAGCCTGACGCGGGGCTCGAACTCGCGGACCGCGACATCATGACCTGGCTGAAGTCGGACGCTTAACCAACTGCGCCACCCAGGCGCCCCGACTAAATTGCTTTTTAGAAAGTCTTATCTGTTTAACACTCATGAGAGTATGTCCCTTACTGCATCTTCCAGCCATTATCAGTAGATTTTTGATATTTTCTCATTGATGGATGGGAACTTTACTAACCTATTTTTGGTGGTTTTTGATGAACTGTTTGGTCAAACGTTTTCACGCCATTTAAGAATATTTACATTTACCTATTTTATATTTAATTAGAAAATATTTGTATATTTATTTATTTAGAGAGAGTGCGTACACTTGAGTAGGGGAAGGGCAGAGGGTGAGGGAGAGAGAGAGAATCACAAACAGGCTCCATGCTGTCGGTGCAGAGCCCGATATGAGGCTTGAACTCAGGAACTGTGAGATCATGACCTGAGCCAAAATTAAGAGTTGGATGCTTAAGTGACTGAGCCACCCAGGAACCCCTCTACCTATTTTTAAATGATTTACTTACATTCAGTGCCTATTAAACATATATTTTGTTCTACTTTAATAACTGATTCTAGAAATATTTTTCTGGTAGGTGAGACAGAACCTAATCTCATAGTTGTAATATTTATTAACAACGAAATACTGATGCTCCTGAGTAAGTTCGTGTTTGCTGTATCGTTTACTCTCCCTAGTATTCTAAAGTTTACTAAACCTGATGGAACATAAGCACTAGACTCTAATTGAAAACAAAATGATTGGACTTGGGTTGAGATTTAAAAGCAACTTCAGCCTCTTATAGTTTTTCATTAGGGTTTAGAGAGGTCATTTTCCATTGTTATAAAATGTGAAAAACTGCTTTCTTTTGATTTGAATGTTTTCATATGTGCTTTCATATTTGAGTAGGTGGTATTTAACTGAAAAATAATTATAATATTTCAAATAGTGTCCATTAATTTTTTGGTGAAAATATGCTTTGTTAATGATACAAAATTCATGCTGTCTTTCTACATGAGGAAACTTCTTCTGTGGGACAGTCCGTTGGCACACTATTTGATGCTGGTTTTTACTTGGATCCCTCTATGTGTGTACAATGTTTTGGACATGTCTTTGGGGGTTGGGGAGAATTGGAGGGGTATTTTTACTTCTCTGTTTCTCTGGACAGTTTGTGGTCAGCTATTTGGAGGGTGGTAGTGAAGTAATGATAATACATTTTATACAGTATGTTTTTACATAGAACTCTTGTTCAGTGACATGAATTGAGACCTCTTTTCCCTTTTACTGTTTGACCGTCCCCTTGCAGTTAGCACTCACTGGAGATTCGTTGCACCTCATCCTCTTGGGTCCATATTGTTTGCCACTGTGTGTTCTTTGTCCAAGAGTCATGGCTAAGAGTGTGTTCAATTATAGACACCATGATGGATCATCTCATTAAACAAGAGTGATTCCAGCTAATACCTCACACAGTATATTTGCTGTGTGGAGAATTGTACAGGACCGACCACCACATCTGAATCATTAGAGCCAATAATTTATGTATAAGCCTGGGGATGCTGTGCGTGGAAAGAACAACTTTACCTTTGATAATAACATTGAAAAGTAGAACAAAATATTAAGATGCATAAACTAAATTACATGGAAAAATGAAGCAGCAATGTACATTGGGTTAGAATTTCAGAATATGTATAGACATATTGACTTTAATTTACTCATCAGGGAATTTTGTTAACGTGCCTAGTTTTGCTACCACTGACCCTTTTTCTCATAGTATTGTCAATTATAGTGTACCGTGCACATGGAATTAAAGTGCAGCCCACTTAGAGGTCCTAATTTGGCTGGACCTTGAATTATAAATCATGGGCTATTTAATTAATGCACATTAATTTTCATATTCATAGGGAAATACTCAAATCTTAATCCTACAGAAATCTCCAGATTCTAGATTCCCTGTACTCCATATTGGAATTTACCATTTAACTATTACTTAACTATGTAACTGTTCCTTAAAGGAAAGGCCAGTTGTGACTGTTTTACATGGTCCTTAGCATTTGTGGCGTCTCAGTCCATGTTTTGAGGTGAGTAGAAATTCTAGTCATTTTATAAGTCAATTCCTGGAGAAACCTAGGGATTTTTATATTTTCTATGTGTCTCTTAGGAACTAAGGATCATTTCCTAACTTCATTCATCAACAGTTAGGATTAATTTACTCCATTCTGCTCTACAAACATTAGCTTTCCGTTATGTGCCAAGCACTGAGCCAGTGCAAGGGATATCATAATAGATGCAGTATGGTTTTGTCCTTCTGAATGGGACCTAGAGAAGCAACATTTAAATCACCATGAAAAGGGGAGTGAGGTAGTGGATGCCTCAGAGAGGATGTTAGACCTGAGGTCAGGTTCATGCCCCAAAACTGAGGTGAGGAAGGCTCAAAAGGAGAGTGAGGAGCAGTGCCTCCTGGAAGGTTCAGGACGTCTCAGAGCTCCAGGACTCTGTGTTCTGCTCGGGTCTTCTCCTAGCCGGGCCCCTGGGGACAGAGGCGCTTTGGCAATTCACAATTGATTGGATTTTAGGAAGTGTACAGGTTTTGTGTGCTGCATCTTAAATAACTCCAGGCACTCTCCAGGGTAGCATCCTGATCTGATTATCAACTATTTTTCTATGGTTACTGAAGCATATTCGACATAGGTGGGGTCAGCGAAGCTTCTGAACAGCCTCCTGTCAGTTCCAGTCTGGTTTCCCCCCCAGCTGATTTTAAAAGATGAAACTTTCAGTTTTTATATTACTTTACGGATTTCAGAATTGTGGCTAAGGGATTGTGAAACTTCCCAGAATGTACATTGAAAGGGTGGTAAGAGTAGAGATATAGACAGCAAGTTACACAGCGGGCAGGTAAGTAACTTAGGATTCACCCTGTGGGTGTTGGGGAGTCAGTGAAAGCGCCAGGTGGAAGATACACTTGAGGACAGACTCATGAAAAGTTGATGAGCAGAGGAGTGGAGAAGCTCAAGCAGGACCTCTCTTAAATTGCCTCTCGTGAGTGGGCTCAGTGTGGACAGGAAAGAAGAGGTTGAAGGGCCAGGCAGGGGCTTTTCGCTGCTGTGTTCGGGGGAAGATAATGAAGGACAGGAGAGCGAATACAGTGGTGAGATGTAGCACATGCACTGAAGAAACATTGGAACAAACTCTTAAGATCTGGCAGTTAATTTGGTGCGGGAAGTCAAGGAGACAAACAAGTCAAAGGCAGTCCTGAAGTTCAAAGTGAATGATTGAGAGAATGCTTAGAAAATCAGGCGTGAGGGGATTACCCTGCGAGGTTTTGAAAATCTGAGGAATGAGAAGCCTTGATTTGTGAGATGGACCCTGAGCTGTCTGAGTGTCAGGAACGAAGCTGGTTGGTGGCTGTGTGACACAATGGGGAGAGCACTAGTCTGGGATTAGCTCTGGCCCCTCGGCCACTGTCTTTACCTGTTTTTATTTAGTTTTCCTAACTTAGGGATTAGTACATGCCCTCTAAGATTCCTACGCATATTGATTCCTGGTGTGTTCGGTTTTATGAATATATAAATAAGTATGTTGATGGACCATCCACTTCTACTTAATAGGGGGAGATGTTAATGAAGCGCCTAGGAAAGCCACTGAGATTCGCCTGAAAGGTCCAGACCTGGAAAGCATACTTCGTTCTTATCTCATCGAGATGGTAGTTGAAGTCCTGGCTAGTGAATGTGGTTGTACATATGGAGAGTGTAGTGTGAGATAGGGGGTTTGTGGTGGTCACTTGGGCGATGGGTCAGTCACACACAGGGGTATCAGAGCAGGGCAGAAGAGTGAAAAATGGGGAAGATGCCATGTAGACGTAGAACCAGAGAGGGCCCTGAAGATGTCACTCTAGCCAGCAGTAGTGACTGATGTTCAAGTTCAAAGAAGATAAGGAGGAGAGTTTCTCTCTGAGTCTCCTACTTGGCATTGCATTGACAGCACGCTTCTGTTTACTGTTCTTTCAGGACTTTGTGTTCACTGGTTTTTTCTCCCCGTGCTGCTTCAGAAGGTAGTACATCCAGCGTTTTCTCACGTAGGTGCCAAGACAGGTTTGGATTTGAATATATAGACTCTAATCCGAATTGCTGGTTCATACAGTAGCTCTTGGTGTCTTAGTATTATGGTCATTGCCCACTATTTACTTTAGAGGCAATTTGTTGCTTCTACTGAAATGAGGGCGAGTGAATAGCTATTATGAAGGGACCATCAGAGGAGGAGAACCAGCAGCAATTTGGTATTAATTATTTACTATTAGCTGGTAGTTATTGAACATCTGCCCAGGACTTGGGGAAGGGCTAACTGTTGGCACACTGAGAGATGAGAAATCACTTGGACACTCTCTTGGTCTCTCTCATAGCTAGTATCTCCCTTGTTCTTGGTGCCCACGAATTAATTTTTCTAGAGAGTCTTTTCCCAACTAGAGGAATGGTTTGGATCATATGGATTCTTCTGTTCTAAGGATGCCGCCAGGGAAGAAAGATGAATTGTGAATTTTCATCACATGTGTCTTGTTTCTCTCATTTGTTCATGAACTCTGAGTTTACTGTGTATTTTGGCAGAGGACTCAGCATGCTTATAATATGTCAGATACCGTGGGGATAGGTAGTATGGATTAAACAAAGTCATTAGTAAGATATGGATTAATAAAATATCACTGTGGTATACAGAAGCCATATATATAGAAACTATACTCTTAAAAAAAAATCCTTCTGAACCTGTTGATTTTATACGTGGAGTGTTTCGTTATATTCAGTGTAAATCTGAGCACAGTGAAAAGAAACATTTTTTGAACTAGTTTTAGAAGTATGCATAAGAGGATAAAATTCAAAAAATGATTATCATTGTGATATTTTTGGTGGGCAGTGTTTGTAGAGGTAGTTTAATAGCGTGTGTGTGTGTGTGTGTGTGCGCGCGCACACGCGCGTGCGTATGATGCTTTGAAGTTCTGAGTGGCCTCCTAGAAGGTGACACTTTTTAAACAAGTGTCATCTCTTCCAGTAGGGTTGGAAAGACCAGTTTGTTGTGGTATGATCCAGTATTCATTCAACGGATGCCTACAGAACACGGGGTACCCGGCAGTGTTCTAGGTGCTGGGAGACAGCATCTGTTAGATGATGTGCAGGACCGAGGCATCTACTACTCTTGGGTGCAGTGGTAGGAAATCATGCATTAGAGATGACGTGGAATTTTCAGCATTTGGGAAGTTCTGTGCATTCCAGTTTTAATATTTTCCCTTAGTTTTCTCATTTCTTGTTTTTAATGTTATCTCTATAGCTTCTCTAGTGTGAATATTTTCTGAAATGCAGATTACTTTGCATTCCTGGGCAGGGTTAAAATGCAAGAAATGCTCGTTTTCTCTGAAACTTGTGCACCGTGATGAATCATTCAGCTCATTCCCGTTAATACGTCGACGTTTCTCAGGATGCCGCAATCCCTGCCCTGTACTCTTCGCTTCCTGAGCTAGGTGTTGCCTTTCACGACGACTTGTCCGTCTAGATCTACATTCACTTCATTTGTGGTTGGCTTCACCACTGCTTTTAGTTTTGTGGTCACTGGTAACTGTCTTTTGACCTTGTGCTTTAGTGGTATTGTGATGAGCATTGACAACGTGAGATGGAGTTTGAGCATTACCTTGTAGTGTATTGGACCACCGGCAGCTGTGACGTTTAAACGAAAATTCTTGTTAGTCTGTGAATGTGTTCATGTTTTCACTGTTCTCTAAAGGACCCTTTGGGATTATAGGAGAAATGATGTATTATGTCAAAAGTTTTTCCAATGTAGATACATCAGAAGGGATCGTTTAAATAAGGATTGGTCACTTGTTTGTAAAGAGAAAGTCGAAGGAGAATGTAAGTCATGAATATTTCCCTTGAGTCATTTTTTGATCTTTGTTGTTATATATGAGGTTTGTTTTCCTGACTAACCTGTTCATTAGCCTGTTTAAATTGTGAAAGAACTTACATTTAAATCTTAATTATGGGATGTAACATCTCTCTCTTTCTTCCTCCTCCTCTATGAGGCGAACAGAATATTCTTGATGATTTTCTTGATGGCCTATAGGACAGTCTTATTTATTGACATACTTTTTTTCATACCTAGAAGACCCCAAAATGTTGCATCTTTTTTCTGCACAGTATAAATTCCCATCAACTATTATTAGTATCTAGAATCACTGTATTTCTTGGCATTGATTTGGCAATTCATGAAAAAAATAGTGGAATTATAGAATTTGGGTGAATAGAACTATATAATCATTAAATTTGTTCGAAAGGGATGGGCTGCTTTACATAGTATGTGTTTCCTGTAAGAGGAAGAGGGTGCCCTTGTTACATGTGATTCAGGGGTGTCACTTATGGAGCCAAACTAGTTGGATAAGACCCTGTCTGGCTATATGATCTGATAATTCTGTAAGTTGGTTAGTTCATTGAGTTTTTCTTAGGTAAGTTTATCAGATTTCACTAACGTCCAACAAAATCGTCACCTCCTTGTAATAAGTGAAGAAGAATAAAATTGATTTTATTTTTTGGGGTGAAGTTAATCAGCCTTTTGAGGCTAAACTCACTTATGAAATGCAAGCACGTGTTCAGTTACTAATAAGGAGTAATGGAGTCAGAAAACTCTGACTTCGGCATCCTGTATTTTGGAAAGATGACTGCTAATTGGCGTTCAAGTTCTTCCCCTCACTCCCAGTGTTTCTGTTATGTGGCCTTTATTTCTGATGGTCAGAAGTTTATTACACACGCTCTTTTGAGAGAGCAGAGTCACAGGGGAGTCACTGTCCATCTTGAGTGTGAGGCGTCAGTGCCTGCGGAATGGTGCAGAACGTCTCCATGATTCAGTAGGTGCAGATCTGGATCCCAAACCTTGGGTGACCCAGAGGTTACCGAGGGACAGATAATGTAGAACGGGTGCTGCCTCCCAGAGCAGGAAGAAATCTTCAAGTTCACGGTCACCTAGTCTGAATCTCTCACTTTACAGATAAAGATGCTGGCCCTCATGGAGGCAAAAAGGGCCAACATCACCCACAAAATAACCCCGGTGGGCAGTGCCAGAACTGCGGGGTCCCCACTGTGTCAGAACCTTTCAGGTGCCTCCCTCGAGACTTCCATAGTTAGCCGTATTTGAATTCAGATAGGTATGATTTGGGAATTGACTGAAATCTAAATAACAAGTCGTTTTCTGGACATCTTAGGAAAAGAAATGGACCTACTTGACACTTTTTAAACGTTCAGATTCTTGTTGAAACTACTCCTGCAGACTGTCTTGTGTTTCCAAAGCAACGTTTGTTTAGTTTTACTTTTCCTATGCTCTTTAAGAACAGACTAAGCAGAACTACTTCTAAAAGCTCTCACCTAGCCTTTGGACTTGATGCTAAAGACTCCCGGTACTGTCTGGTGGACATGAACATCCTGCTTCGAAAGCATCTGCAGAGGCTAGTAATTAAGGAAACAGGTGTTAACCGTCAACTGGAGGGGACTGTCTCCGAGCCACTCTTAAGGCAACCTTCCTTCCTTCCTTAGCAAAACAAACAAGGTGTATGGATGGCAGTTGTCGAATTAGAAAGCAAGGTTTCCCTTGGAGGTACACCAGTTCATGTTTTTCCCCAGTGGGTAGTCAGGAGCCGATTGTAAATGCGTTCTAATTCTTATAGAATTTAATGGAATAGTGAACGTTTTTATTTTAAAGTACATGGAAAGGATTACTCTGCTTTTGTTTTTCAAAGTTAATAAAAGTAAGCTCTCAGGTTTTTTTTTTTTTTGGTCATCACACTGTTTCCTCTTCTCCACGTGTGTTTAAGTCATATTTTCACTTTTTAAAAAGAATCTGAGTGTTTGCAGTATGTAACATTTAGAAATCTATTAAATATGGAAAGTGGGTAATTATAAAATCTCCTGTATGACTGGGTTCAATTTTAATCAATTTAATTTTCTATACTGTTCCTATGTAGATCAGTCCAAACATTGAAATAGTTTCAAAGTTAAACAAGATTTACAGTATTTTCATTTAAATATAGAAGTTACACATAGGCTTACGGTTCACCATATTTTTCTGCTTCAAGTAAAAAATGTTTAACTGTTGAATTATCAATTAAAATACTAGTTTTTATCTCCATGGCTTTTTTACAAGATATAATAAGCAAGGTAATTTAAAGTTACTTAATGTAGTTTTGAATTACTGCATTAGAAATGTGCTTTATGCACTTGATTAGCTTATGGAAGAATTGAAATGCTGCAATAATTGTAACTTACAATATGTAATACTCAGACCTGTTTCTATACTAAGCACTCTTAACAAATTGAAACACTTTAGCAGCATTAAATCATTCATGGAGTACAGATGAACAGAAACTTAATATTATTCCTCAATTTTTTTATTGTAAGATTTTTAAGTTGATGCAGTAACCGCATCCAATTTCTTAAAAATCGTATTGCCAGTCATTTTCTCGGTGTCCCATCACTAGAATAAGAAAAGCTACACCAAGAAAATAATAATGAGAAACGCTAGGCTGTTGTACTCGAGGTTTGTTATTTCCACTTAAGAAGTACGCAGCGTGCGAAGTGTCTCTTCGGCGCGTGCTGTGCGGTGACCCTCAGGATTTTCGGTCTTTTGTGATCTGTGAATGTCTTCTGTCATCTCCAGTCACGTTACTGCCCGTGAGCCTGCACTATGGGAACTGAACTGTGCTGCTTTGCTGCAGGTCAGCTTTCGTGGACAATTAGTGTCGTAACAGGACTTTGGTCACAAGTTGTCTTAAGTGTTTACCGTGAAGACCTCATCTCGGGGTTGAGCGGCAGTGTTCCGAGAGCTTTATCTTTTGTGAAGCATTTCATGTTAGCCTTTTCTTTGAGACAAGTCAGGCACCTGCTCCCTTTCTGTGCCTGGCATCATTTGTGCGCGTGTGTGCGTGTGTGTGTGTGTGTGTGTGTGTGAGAGAGAGAGAGAGAGAGAGAGAGAGAGAGAGAGAAGCCTGAGGCCCTTCCAACTTACTGGATATTTTTTTCTCCTTTCGCTCATCTTGTTTGCTCTTGTCCCCTCGCGGTAACTGTCAGAGCCCACATCGGTTTGTTCTTCTGACGAGAATGGAAACCGCCGTCTTCCTGCCGTTTGGCTCCGTGTCAGTATCGACAAGTCGCGCGTGTTTGACGCCGTGGGAGGTGACTGGTCCCAGCAGTCTGCGGAAGCCAGCCAATAAATCCTCAACGTCGCTCCGCTTACTGCCACTTGATTGCTCTTTTGACCCTGATCTCACCACAGAAACAAACACTTCGAAACGAGGTGCCCCCCACCCCCTGTCCCAAAACACTCCACAGTTATGCGGGTACTCAAAAAGGTCGACTCCCCTACCTCTGTTGGCCTTCTGACATTATCAGGGGGTACCTGTGAAGACCTGTGTACCCGGAGTATACCTCAGTTGGGTTTTACCATTCTTGCGCCTTTGTTTCGGAAAGTTGTTTCTGTGCGGGGTTACAGAGTCAAGACAAAAATGATCTTTAGTGTGGTAGTTTTCTTTCCACACGCACCTAATCTTTCATAGATGACATTAATTTAAAAAAGAGACTGCATTTCATTGATATGTTTGGGATTTAAGAATGATGTTTTTAGGCACCGGGAAGTGAACTGAATGCCCTCAGAGAAGATAAAAGTACACACACACACACACACACACACACACACACACACACAGTTATGAGTCGGTGTTTTACAGGTATATATAGATACATAGAAATATCAGTCATGTAATGATTACATATATTCACCCCTGTAGTACTCCTCCCAAGTAAATTCTTTTTCTTTAAAACCAGGAATTCCTTAGCAGGCCGAGATTCCAGTTCATAAAAGGTCCTGGACTGTGTAGATTGAGGGTAGACATGACTTCGTACGTGGGAGTTTGACAGACACAAACAAGGCTGGCATTCGGTTCTACTCGTTGAGTTGAGCAATCTCAGTGAAATGATTTGTCTCAATATTGTTATTTTCTTTTTTTGGATAACTTCTGAGATACCATAGATTCGTTTGCTTTCTGGCATAGATAGGAGTGGCCTCTTTTTTTCCTCTCATACATTTTCATAAGTGAGTGTTGAATATATTGTCCTTCACATGTTGGCCGAGTTCAGCACTAGGACATTGGTTGATATGAAATTAACATTTCTGTACTAGTAACCACAGAGGTATTTTCCTTCAGTCCTTATTGTAAATTTTGAAAACAACCACATTAGGGAAAATACTATTGATTTTTTAATAGTCTGGTTTTCTTGTGATTCACCAGCCCGTAAATTGGTACTTGTTTTTGAGGCCCACTTTGTATATTCCAAGGCTTTCGGTTGTGCAGTATGTGTGGGATGTTTTCTGTGACCTATTATGTTTTTGTTCTGTGCCTACCGGCTAATGCAATTAAGATGGGCCAGTGGGCCTCATTGTAGTTTAGTAAATACACTCGCTTCAAAATGGATATGTGCTAAAGGAAAAGATAATTCATTTCAGTTGTGAGAACTGTAAGCCATGATAAATGATTTTCCTTTACAAAATTCCCCATCTCTGAGACAGTATTAGTTTTTACTTTAATTACCGGCTGCCGTAATGTTTCCTATCCATAACTGTCGACAGAATAGACTGTTCCCGAGCAGAGGGTATGGCCTGTTTACTCAACCGTTGCGAAGAGTGCCCAAGTTCTACCAAGTCTGAACTGCTGCACAGGAGAGTGTCCTTCATTTAAATATTTAAATATTAATGTTTAATTGTATAGGCAGAAAACTTCAATGTCATTTTAAGGAGACGCAACTTTACCCCAGAGTCTTTGTCCATTATAAACTTTGGGGCCCTGTCTTGTATCTTCACGTCATTTGGAGGGATGCAACTGTGCGGCCATATTGGAAAGTTTGAATGTTTTCGTCTTTTTATTTTCTTTTTCACCTCATTTTAGAAACAACAACGGAAGAGCTGTTGTCAAGGGTGGCTCTCTCAAAAATGGCTTAGTTGACATTAGCTGAAAATGAGCAGAACGACACTAACTACTAATTGATTACAGTAATTACCAGTCTTTGGCTAGTTTGTATTGGCAAACTCTATGTACTCCTGGAATAAATGTGAACTTGCAGAACGCAAGGAAAAGGTCACTCTCATTTGCATGATAGGCTTCATTAGAATATGCTAAGGACGAGACCTAGTGTTTTATGACTTCAGGTGATGAATAGCTACCATATTACTCTGCTAGATGAAAGCATGTTTCAGTCACCTTAATTTACATGCTCCCCCCCCCCTTTTTTTTCTTTCTTAATTCCAAGAAAAATCTTTTAGGTTATGGCGAGAGAGGAGCTCATTGTGTTTTGAACTGAATTATTTTGTGTGTACGTGTGCTTTTGGAAATAGCAGAATCTTGTGGGTAGAATTATTTTGAAGGATACTTTTAATGGCACGATTAGAATAATTATAAAGCTTTTTCTACATTAGATCTTCTAGTGTTATAACTTTTGTCAGTCATAAAAGAAAATGGTTTTTTAGTGGTTGTTTGAATAAAATATAGGTTAACTCGTTGGAGCCTAATTTTAGATTTTAGCTTACAGTCTTTAGTATGCAGTGGACTTATTACCTGGTGAGCTTTACTGAATCCTAGGATACATTGATTTTCACTTCAAAATAATGCAGTTTCATCACTTCATTAATTTTTTCCTCTTAACATTTATGCTTACTTAGTACTGTTTCTGCACTGAGATTTTGTAAAATATAAAGTGTCGGGACCACTGTTGTATAAATGCCCATTTTTACTGAAAACCAGGGCACACAAGATGGCTTTGTCCGTTGTTCTCATGGCATTTGTTTAGGGAAAAGTTGTGAGGGTTTATGTAGAAGGAAAAATGATTCTCTGCAACCTATATTTTTAAAGTTAAGAATTATGTTTCCCATTATATAAATGTTCTCATTTATGGCCTCTGATCATATACTGATGGCTCCTATTAGCTGTCATTATCCTCATATTCTCATTATGAGAGAAAAATACTCTTGGCTCCTAAAAGTATCTTTATAAGAAGTATCAGCTCCTAATTAGCAGTGACTATAATCTGTTGGAACACAGGGTTAACACTTCCTAGATCTGTTGCTATTATAAAGTTTCTTCATCTTTGAGAAGCTATCCCTGCTAGTAAAACTATGTAGAGGATGAAAAAGTGGACAGTTTTTTCTTTTATCAAATGTGGTTTTGTAATAAAATTGTACAATGAGCTTGCACAAGCTTTTTAAAATATCATTGCTGCCACTGAATAGGTCTGTAATTTATTTATTCAGGAATGTTGGAGGCATTTTTGATTTATTTGTTTTTAGAGAAGTTTTGTTAAGCGAGATAATGAGCAGAGCTGGTGTTAATCATTTACTGTGCAACTCTAAAGAATGAAAATTTTGCATATCTTTAGCACTGTTGGGGAAAATAAATTCACTCAATGCTAATGGTCTGTTGGTATAATTTTAAAAAATACTATCTTACTCTGGAGAAATGCAATATACTCTTGTGTTTTGCTAAAAGCTAAACTAATCAATATGTAATTATACATTTATATGTACATATGTATTAAGCAATCATGATTATTTGTTACCTGTAGAGATGAAAAATTAATTTGTTGTTGGTTAGTGTCATAGGTGACTACCGTACTTCTCGTCTATACTTTAGGTATACATTTGCAACAAAGAACCGCAAGTGCGTGTGTATGAGGGTGTGTGTTGTGCGTGCACACATGTGCATATGTGTATGCTCTTACATGTGTGTAGGTATATATGAGAATCGCAGGCAGTTTTTTTGTGGATATTACAACTGGGAGTAAGACTGATTTTTAAATTCTTGGGGAGTGGTACATATTCTAGATTTAAAACCATCATGGTAAAATTAATTGTGGGTATTTATAATACTAATTATGCATGATAGAGTATCCCTTGTTATATTTGAGAGCATTTAAATATCTGCTTAAGAAATGCAATGGTGGTTTTCTAAACATACAGAGAGATTTATTTCAAAATCTCTAACTTTATTTTATATTGAAATTCATGAGTTTGTTGGATTTCCTTAGACACTAGTCGAAATTATGAAGAAAAGTGTACAATAAAAAATTGAAGTTTGAAAATGGATTAAAAATCAGGTACCGTGCAATGGTAACCATGTCTTACATAGAGTCGGTGTCTTTTTTAATGTTCAGTATTTGATTAAGAAGGAGAGTTTAGGCATTGTTTTCCATTCGGGTCTCTGGATGAATAGAGTAGTACAGAAGAACACTTGGAAGATGAATACTGCAACTTCTAAACCCAGTTGCAGGTGTTTCATAGAAAGTATAAGTTATTTTCAGGAGATTTGAAAAGTTATATGAACTTCTCTGAAGTAGAGTCAAATATTTGATATCTCGAGTTAACCGTCTCTTAGTCAACTTATAATTTAAAAGCCCCCTCACATTTGCATGGCACTTTTTACGTGAGAATATTAATAACTTACCTGAATTTTGAGACACCCATTCCTTGTCATTTTGGTATATGCCATATGGTTCATTGTATTTATTTAGACTTACTGTAGAACAAATAAAAATCATATGCGGTGCTCAATTATATTAGTGGTCGTTAACATGATAGTTTGTCCTGACCCTGTTATCTTAAAGTCTTTTTCTGCATTTCAATGAGATTAGTAGAAGGTCAGACCTACTTACTGTTAAATGGAAAGCGTTTTTATATCTCAGTGTTTGGAGCTGCTCACTTCTCATTTCTTTAGTGCCAAATAAGTTTTTTTTTTTTTCTCACCACAAAGTGTATGATTTCACTGATTAATACTTCCTATTGCTAAAGTATTCATATCCCTGAAGCTATGGTGTGCATCAGATTACTGGTTTGAATATTTGAATTTAGGGTTATCTGGGAGGGAATGCTTAGAACCCTAACTGTTTCATTAGCAGTGTCTCCTCCTTGACATGCCCCCCTCCCCAGAGGTGGGGGCTAGAAGGGAAGAGAACCAGGTAATTGATTGAGTTCTGAGACCTCTCAGCTCTAGTTGCTAGGGGATCAGTGGTCAGACATCGTGCAGGAAGGACATGTTTCTGTTGGCAGCAACTGAAAAGTAGGGGCTCTCTGAAACAGATATCTTCCTTCCAGAAAACGTCCTGACATTTGGACTCTGCCTTTTTTTTTTTTTTTTTTTTTTAAAGCTCATTTCCAGCTTAACTTAGAGGGAGAACATGTTTCTGACCACCCTTTTCCAGTCTAGGCTAATACTCCTGGAAGGCAGAACATGATTGTAAGAATACTCACTGAACTTAATTAACTCCAAAAATACACTCTGAAGTAGGACTCACACCAATTATAAAACTTTATAAAATGGTCCAGCATGTTTTAATTTTCTAGGATCAAAAAAAAAAAAAAACACCCACATGCTTACTTATAAATAAAAATGAAAAAAGTAGAATGTGAGGGCTTAAAAGAACTAGCTTTTATGATATTTTTTACATTGAAGTAAAGGGAATTCTGTACATTTAAAAATGTATATAATGCCCAGAATGTCATTAAGGACTTTATGTTTGTTTATTTAACTTTGTACTATGATACATTTTTATAGAGCTTCAGTTTAGAATATATCCTATAAATACTCTTGGCAAATTACAAATCTCTCTTGGCTTCCTGTGGATACTGTACCAAACTACCAGATACTTGGCGGCTTGAAACAACAGAAGTGTATTTTCTCTCAGTTTTGGAGGCTGTACGTCAGACATTGGCATCACTGGGCGAAAATCAGGATGTGGGCAGAGCCACACTCCCTCTGTGGCTGGCACGGTTCAGCTGTGGGGACCTTATGCCAGTCCCCACCTCCCTGGTTCCTGCTGTCTCCTCTTGCCTGTCACATCTCTCTCTGCCTCTTATAGAAGGACACTTGTGATTGCTCTTAGGGCTCTGTCTGATAACCCAAGTGAATCTTCCCAACCTAGACCCTAAAATCTAATAGCATTTGCAACTACCCCCCCCCCCCCCCGCCCCTTTCATATTGGGTAACATTTTCAGGTTTCAAGGATTAGGACCTGCTATCTTTGGTGGTGGCCCCTCTGCCCTCTACGATGTGTATGGATACCTCCTTTAGGTCTTGCCCACCAATCATTTCTCCCTTACAGGTTCAGTCCAAAGAACTAAGGTGCTGTGTAGGCTCTTCTCTCTGACATGCACAGGGGATCGTAGCATTTGGATCGAGGACAGCTCCATTACTGCCTGTGTCCAACTGCACTGTGGAGTTCAGGGCTAAGCGATAGCATTGTCCAGAAGGGCTTTTGGGAAATTGATTCAGGTACTCCTTTTGTGTTGATATCTTGCCTCTTCTTCTGGTCCCCGAATCTTCAACCCAGACAAAGCTTTAGATCTCCCTGTTGGGAGGTGAATGGTGACTAGAGCAGACTCAGGGGCTTCCCCTAGTAGTCTGGTCTCCCCTCCCTGGTATCAACGCTGAAGTTGTAACCCAGTGAATTCTCTTTCGGCTTTTCTTCCATTGTACAAAGGTGATTATTGCTGGGGTTTGTGGATTAGCTCTGTACCCGTCTGTCACTGTCACTCATTTTCCTGGGAGAGTTGGCAGATAACCGGTGTCTTTTCTCACTAACAGATGACAAGCAGCTTCATCATAGGAAGTTTGAGCTCATCACTGGTCAGGTGATGTAAAAAGGAGTGGCTGTTTTACATGAGGTGGGTTAGGAGAGTCCGTGGATAATGTCTAAGATGTTAGGCAGTAAATCCATTGAGAAAAGTGTAGGTGGGATAAATCATGAAGACCTTTCCTGCAATCATATCTGGAAAGTTTTATATGCACTCGTATACACATACATGTGTGTAAATGTATATCTGTGTATGTGTATAGGTAAAGTGTACAGGTATGTATAAATGTGTATATTCAGGTGTACATGATGCATGTTAATGTACATATGCATGCACATGATTTGGATAGTTACATAATTACCTCTAAATTAGCATCAGACAGCCTTAGAATTTAATTAAACTGTTTAGGACTAGGATGTAATAAAAGGTAGCTGTAATCTAAGTCATTTATACCATAACCTCTCTGAGTAAGAGTCATATTGGTAAAAGGACGGTAGTCTACATCAAATCCCAAACCAGGTAAACACAAAGCCAAGAGTTTTTAAAGCATTTAAATAGGACACTGTAGGGATGAGGACCATCATGTTGGGTATCTTTATTACTGTAATAAGGAAAGTGGCTCTTTACTCTGTATCCTTGTGAATCAGCCTTGTAATTATAATTTGACTTCCCACGTGGCCTTTTTTGTAGATGATAGAGCATGCTAATCAGTCAAATATAAGCATTCTGCTTTATTTAGTGTTTTTTAATGGTATTTATCCAATATGACAGTACCCTGATTTATTCATCTTTTAATAAACTTTTAAAAATCATTTGGTCAAATCTAAACACAGTGTGAAGTCACATTATTGGGACCCCAGAGTTGGAGGATTGGTTCTTGGACTTGAGATTTTCTCTGACATTGACTTTATCTTTGAATTCAATAATATATACCTGATTTTTATCCACAATAGATTCTATATCTTTTCTATGTCTGATCTTTCTTTCTTTCTTTCTTTCTTTCTTTTTCTTTCTTTCTTTCTTTCTTTCTTTCTTTCTTTCATTTCTGTCTTTCTTTTTTTTAGAGAGTGTGAGTGGGAATAGAGGGGCAGAGAGAGAGAGAGAGAGAGAGAGAGAGAGAGAGAGAGAAAGAGAAAGGGAATTTCTTAAGCAGGCTCCATGCGCAGCTGGGAGCCCAACACAGAGCTTGATCCCACAACCGTGGCATCATGACCTAACCTGACTACAACAGTTGGATGCTCTACTGACTGAGCCACCCAGGCATACTTGATCTGTACATTTCTTTTTTTTTTTTTAATTTTTTTAACGTTTATTTGTTTTTGAGACAGAGAGAGACAGAGCATGAACGGGGAAGGGGCAGAGAGAGAGGGAGACACAGAATCGGAAGCAGGCTCCAGGCTCTGAGCCATCAGCCTAGAGCCTGACCCGGGGCTCGAACTCGCGGACCGCGAGATCGTGACCTGAGCTGAAGTCGGACGCTTAACCGACTGAGCCACCCAGGCGCCCCGATCTGTACATTTCAAATGCTAGTAATTGCTCTTTTTCTTTTTTTAAAAAATGTTTATTTAATTTTGAGAGACAGTGTGTGCATGTGGGGGAGGGACAGAGAATCCCAAGCAGGCTCTGTGCCATCAATACAGAGCCCGATGTGGGGCTCAAACCCACAGACCGTGAGATCATGACCTGAGTAGATACCAAGAGTTGGCCGCTTAACCGACAAGCCACGCAGGCGCCCCATCTAGCAATTGCTCTTGGTTGTCAAATTTACACACCTAGGTCTATATAACAGTGGACAGTGCCACCGGCGTGAAAACAGCCTCTCTAATACCCTTGATGGAGGCTATAAACACATGGAAAGTGCTGTCTGAATAAACCACCCAGCTGGATCACACAGTTCTTTCCAACTCCAGAATTAGGAGTGAAAACCTGGAATGAGGAAAAGTTTACGACGGAAGAGCGGTGTAGTTCTCCTCTGGAATTCCACACCTGATGGGAAAGCTGAGATGGGAATTAAAAGAATTCCTGAAGTGCTTTTTAAATGTCCATTACATCGTGGGACATTTCTCTCTATATTCCTGTCTTTAGCTCATTAGTTGTGTATGGTAATCAAAGCCTTCCTTTTTTATTTTAGCGGAAAAGAAAGTTGGAAGACTTTATTTTTAAGATAGTTCAAGAGAAACGAGAATATTCACAGAAAACTTTTTTTTTTTTTTTTTTTTTTTACAAAGATACTATTGGGTAAGGCAATCCTATCTTTCCCCTTACTGTAATATTTAGGAGGACATATTTTAAGTGCAAAAACAGAACTCTGCTAAGAAATTAGCAGTCTGATCAAGCTATGAAGTACTTGTCCTTCCTAAATAGACAATGAAAAATAATTTAAAGAGAGAGGAGACCGGTACCTTAATTAGGTTGAGATACATGAAATTGCTGACTTTGACTGCATTTTTCCTATAAAAAAACCACAGTTTTATTTTGTTCAACCCAACATTTTTCAGAGATGTCCTGATTCGTGCTTTGTTCTGTTTTGAATACCTGTTGACGTAGTACTCAATTGTACTCTTTGTTTGCTGTTTTGTTTCAAGTCAGAAGTCAGAAATGAAAATAACCATTATTTTGGTGGACTCTTTTATATAATTTTAGGAGGAGCGATAGGGTGTTCAGATGTTTTCTTTTGTTTCGTCCTCATTTGTAGAACATAGCTCATGGTGTCTATTCTCGCCAGTTTTTCTACTGAAGCAACAGAGAAGCTTCGTCTCTGATGTCTTAGCATCTTGTCTGGTGGCCCCTCTTTCTGTCTCATAAGTGCTGTGGTTTGGATAAAATATAATGTTGTTATCCTGTACATAGTATGTCTTCAGGACACTGAATTTAGAATAATTATAGGCATCGAGGCCGGTTAGGATCCTTAGTTTAATTTGTTCAGCAAATGGATGAGGAAGCCATTAAGTAAGGAAACAAAGACTGATGGCGGAGGAGGTACACCCAGGAGGCGCACAGCTGGGCCTTGGTAAGTGACAGCGTGGGTGTGAGTTGGCACAGCGATAGTTGACTTCAGATTTGTGATCTGGATGCTTGGCTACAAAATGGTGTTTCTTTAGCCAAGAGAGAGAACACTGGAGATGGGGCAAGTTCCAGGGCTTAGGGATTGCAGTGTGGGAGACAAGAGGACATGTTCAGCTTTATTTGTGCTGAATTTATAGTGACCGAGTATTCAGGGGCAGGTACATAGCAGGCGGCGGAAATTAGATTGCAGCTGCAGAGAGGGAGTCAGGCTTCAAGTATGTTTGTCTGTGTGTGTGTACATACAAGTGAAAATGTAGTTAAAAATCATTCTTACTTGGTTGTGGAGCTGTGGCCGTGATATCACCAGATAGAATAACTACTATAAAATGGGAACACAATTTGTTTTTCTCTTTGATACTCAGAAGGAACACGAATGTGTTGGTCAGGATTTATGCTGTCATATCAGATCTGTGTGTGTGTGTGTGTGTGTGTGTGTGTGTGTGTGTGTGTGTGTACGTACAGGATACCCCAATTCTTGTTTAATGTTTTGGTTCAGCTTTAGTTAACTGTAAGACAATATGATACTACAAAGCTTTCATATTTATAAAATAGGAGATTCTCTCTGAGTTTTTAAATTACTAAATAAGATAAGGACCATCTTAAGGTTTATTTGAAGCATATAATATTCCCTTTAAGAATGGGTAGTGATAAAATCCTAATGAGTTGTCACTGTTTTAAGATCTGTGAAGTTGCCTAATTGGTATTCATACAGGTATTTTTTAATGGCAAAAACCTGTAGCAATGTAAAATGTGAAAGAAATTTTACTATACTACTTCTGCCTTTACCTGGGACGTTTTGTTTATGTAGATATTTATATATTGTGTGTTATTGTGTGTTTATTGCCTCTAAAAGAATAGGTATATTATGATTTATTACTTGATTCCTGCTTATGACATATATGTTTTTTCATATTTTAACATTTTGAAATTACAATGTGTTTATAGAGTTAATTGGAGCATTAATTTGATGTTTTTTCACCTTTGGAAAAGGTGTTAGTAAATCAATTGTGTATCTCAAAATCAATACCCAGAATCAGAATCAAGTAAATACACTAAATTATTATAATGCACTGCAGCAGGCATTTACTGTCGTCAGGGGCACTTGGATGAGCTGATTCCACTTCTGGCTCTTCAGTTATTTTATAGTACTGAGTTTAGTGTTTAACCTCTGGCTGGAAATGCAGTACATTAACATTGAGAATGTCTTAATGAACTCAGTATTCCTCTAACAATCTTCCCTCGGTCTGTCACCTACTTAGGGGAGTGATCCCCCCAGTTGTTATGTGCTGACTCCCCTCATGAAGCTGTAAGCCTTCCCAGCGTTTTGGTTATTTTCATTCATCTTTGTATTTCCAGGGCTAGGGTCTTGACTTAGCACGTGCTAAGTGTGAACCTGAAAGTGGCTCACGACCTTTGACCCGACCCATGGCCCAGTACCAGCTTTGCTTTGTGGTGGCCCAAGATTTCTGTGGACTCACTAGGTCTCCACCTCCATAGTCGGTGGGATGAATTTTGTCACTCAAAATGCACTCGTGTGGATGATCTTCTGTTTAAATAGCATGAGAATGTTTGAGGAGATACCAAGAAAAATGTACTTACCCGTATTTATTAATATAATCTTAGATTTCAGGTTATTGCATTGAGGACATCAATTAGAGACTATTTGGAAATTAAAGAAAATCTTCAGCAAAAGTTCTGTCGTAGTCTTACTGCACAGCAATAATCAGGGTGAATTTTTTTTAAGTATCTATTTAAAAAAAAATTTTTTTTGAATGTTTATTTTTGACAGAGAGAGAGAGACAGAGCATGAGCATGGGAGGGGCAGAGAGAGGGAGACACAGAATCTGAAACAGGCTCCAGGCTCTGAGCTGTCAGCACAGAGCCCAACGCGGGGCTCGAACTCACAGACCACGAGATCATGACCTGAGCCGAAGTCGGACGCTCAACCGAGTGAGCCACTCAGGCGCCCCTTTTAAGTGTCTATTTTTGAGAGAGAGAGAGAGACGGGCAGAGAGAGGAGAGAAGGAATCCCAAGCAGGCTCCACACTGTCCGTGCAGAGCCTGATTTAGGGCTCAGATTCAGGAACCATGAGATCATGACCTGAGTTGAAGTTGGGTGCCTAACTGACTGAGCCACCCAGGTACCCCAAGGATGAATTTTTTCATATATATATTTATATTTATTAAATTTATATATTTATTAAATTCCTTTGTCTACGTTTATAAGTGATATGCAATTGAAGAGAGTCATTTTTCCCCAAATTATTCTCAAGTGTTTCTCTTTAGTTCCCTTTAACTAAAACATGGTTTAGTGATATATCCTTTATTGAAGATTTATAGCCTGTCTTTCATTTTTTTTTTTTTGTCTGAATAATAGGTTTAAATCAACGTCTTTCTAACTAAATCAGTCTATCATGAGAATATAGCTTTGTGTTTGGCACGGTGTTTCTTTTGCTAAAGCTAGCTATGTTTATTTATAATTTTAAAAAATATCAATGTGCATACAAACATTTTTATGACTACATTGCACAAAAGAAAATAACTATAATATTTCTTTCATAGAAATATAGCAATAGGAATTATTATGACTATTTGTAGAAGTATTGAAGTCTGTCTCAGTGGATTTATGGGAGTATGATTTTTCCTAATTTAAGAATGTACATTCAAGTTATTGCTGTGCTTTTTACTTCTTGATTGATTGGAAAATGTTGATATTCCTATCACAGAGTACCCAATAAATCCTAGGGTTATATTTTCTCTTTTGAGGGAATTCTGGTTTTACTTTGTATCCACTATTTTTAATCTAAAAATGGAAACGAAAGTTGTATTCTGAATCCCCACTGTTGTAATAGGTAACTAGTTAGGTCATACTATGCCTCGTATCATATCTACAAATGCCACCATATAATTGCATTATTAGTATTATGTTAAGGTTATGGTATTGGAAGTTTCAATGCTAGGTTTCTCCTTTGGAAAGAAGACGTGGGAGTCATAAAGGACTGGCAGGATTTCTTCCTTGAAGAGTACTCCCGTTTTAATTTTGGAATTTGGACTCAAGTAGAATTTTGAGGAAAAGACATGATGCATAATTGATTTTTTACTTCTGTGTTGCTGGTGTTTTGATGTAAATTACTACTTGAATTGCTGTTATCTAACGTTTCGTGGGAAAATGTCATCTGCTCTTCCTGCCTTCTAGCCCTTGGTCAGCTTCCTTTCTGTGCCGTAGCTGTGCTGTGGCGGGCTGCTGTTTACGGCCCAGCAGGGACGTGGCCAAGTTCAGCTCTCCCAAACATGGAGATCAATGTTCGGTTGGACCACACACTACTGTGTGCACTGTGGTAGTCATGCCTCACTGTACGTTTAGTACCATCTGGGAAATCGTGTCTCCCGAAAGGTTCAGATGACTTTTTAGATAATATTATTTAGTAATACTTCAAATAAGTTTGACTAGTTGTAGATTTGTTGCCCATGTTTGTGAATGTATATAATTTTTGAAAAATGGAAACACGTTTACTGTTCTTATTTTTATTTATTTTTTAATGTTTGTTTGTTTGTTTGTTTGTTTATTTATTTAGAGAACGGACACGGGAGGGGCAGAGAGAGAGGGGGAGAGAGAATCCCAAGCAGGCTCTGGGCTATCAGCATGGATCCCCATGCAGGGCTCGAACTCATGAACTGTGAGATCATAACCTCAGCCGAAATCAAGAGTCGGATGCTTAATCAACTGAGTCACCCGGGTGCCCCTACTGTTCTTAATTTTAGACTTACAGATTTTTATAGAAGAGAAAACGAGAATATGGGCACAACCAAAGCACTTGGAAGTTGATAGATTTAACAAAGAAGTTTTTGCTGAAGTAGAAACTATTTAAAAAACAAAATTTGTGTCCAGGAATCAGGAAAAATTAGAAACAACCCAAATATCCATTTATTACCACCATATGATCCCATTGTTGAAAAGTTGAAAACTAAGCCAAATTAAGCAATATAGTGTTTATTATTTTATTACATTATAAAATATAATAAGAAAATATAATTTTGTAATTACATTATAAAATATAATAAGATGAGATTAGGGAAAACCATACAGATAGCTTTATATTATCCTCCATTCTTACCTTGACATTACATATGTTCTTTGGTCTATATAAAATATTTTGGAAGGGAAAAATTCCTTAAGATCTGCTTTAAAAAGGCAACACAGTTGGTTACTTTGTGGCCCTACTGTGTTCTGGCTGCTCTAACAATGTCACGGGCTGGACAGCTTATGAACAGCAGACACTCATCTGTCCCAGTTCAAAAGGCTCGAAGCCCACGGTTCACGCCCCTGCAGATTTGGAGTCTGGTGAAAGCCCACTCTCTGGTTCAGAGATGGCTGTTTACTTCCTGTGTCCCCACATGACCTAAGGGGCGAGGCAGCTCTATGGGGTGGGTTATTTTTTATAGGGGCACTAATCCCATCACGAGGGCTACAGCGTTGTGACCTAATCACCTCCCAGCCACTGCAGATGCCAATCCCGTGAGGGTTAGGTTTCCATGGAATCATGGGGGACACAAACATTCAGTCTGTAACACTGTTGGAGAGTCACAAATGTACACCTAGGAAATGAATGAAAACACTCTCCTAGCATTATATGAGTGTGTCTTTTTGGATATTTTTGTAAGTTATTTTAATGGTGTGCTATGGAAAGTAAACCACTAGATGGAAATTTGTCTAGATTTGGACAGAAGGAAATGAAAATTGCTGATTTCTTCATTAGCCAGTAAAAAATTACTGTTGGTCTCACAGGATAATTGTCGACATCAGATGTAATAAAGTATATAGGAAAAACTACAAGATTTAGATGCTATTAATATGTGAGAGTTCTTCATCTCTTCTATTCTGGTATTCTTTGCAATCACAATTATTTGATATTGTGGGTCACAGACTTCCTGCTTTGCTTAAAACTGTGTTCATGTGCTCACCTGTTTTTAGTAGTAGAACGCACGTGCATCTTTTGTATTAGTTACTTCAACACACTTTGTCCATTGGTTCCTTTGGGAAAAAAAACAAACACTGGCAGTATTGAGGAATATAAATTCTGTATAAGTAAGCACTTATGGTAGACAGGCGTCAGTTTTGTATGGTTTAGGAAACTAGTCTGTCCCTTGTGGTTCTGTCCCTTGAGATGATCACCACCCTGCGTGGGTCAGTCTCCGCTCAGGATCCTGTTTTGTAGAGGTCTGGATTTGTGCTCACTCTGTGCTCATACCAGCAGCCCAGGTTTGCTGTGTGTGTTCATCTGTTGGGGTGTCACTGCAACTGAAGTATATAACCCATTTCTTGCTCACATCCATTTCTAGGTTTTTTTTTTTTTTTATACATTTAGTAATACAGTCGATTCTTCTTTTACTTCTTCTTGCATAATGAGACATAGAATTAGCAATTAACCACTCATCCACTGAAACAGAAGCCACCACCATGATTTCATTAAAGGCACCTAGCATCCGTTCGTTTACTGAAGGGAGTTTCATCATATTCTTTATACGGAATCAGTTCACACTTTGAAGGATATTTGCCTTAAAAAAAGGACAGTGTGTGGAATTGGGTAAATTATTTTTTCATGGTTACTTGATTGATAAGTTAAACGTCATTAAGTACAGCCACTGAGCGTTTTTACTGTTTTATTTTTAAAGTTAGGTTCCACAGACTGTAAGTTTGACATTATTAGATTACTGAAGAGAAGTAAGTGTTTGTGTTTCCTAGAATAAAAATGAATGCTTCTGCCTTATAAACCTGCACGAGGGGCTCCTGGGTGGCTCAGTCGGTTAAGCATCCGACTTCGGCTCAGGTCATGACCTCACGGTTTACAAGTTCGAGCCCCGCGCCGGGCTCTGTGCTGACAGCTCGGAGCCTGGAGCCTGCTTCGGATTCTGGGTCTCCAGCTGTCTGTGCTCTCCGCCCTCTCACGCTCTTTCTCAAAAATAAAAACATTAAAAAAAAAAATAAACCTGCATGAGTGTGTATATGTCCTCCTACTCCTAACCAGTCGTAAATGCACTTAAAATGGAGATATACAAGAGCATCTCTTCTCATGTTAATCTTTTAATTATCCTTATTTAAAAAAATATTACCTGGTTGACTTAAAAGTGAAATGATATGGAGACTAGTTTTCACCAAATTTGTCAATTAATGACATGTCCTTTTTTATTAATAACTTTTAAAAATTTTATGTATTTAGGTAAGCTGTTTAAAAACGTTTCTAAGAAAGCTTTCTATGTAAAAACTTCCAGCTTGTTAACTTACATGGTGGAAAATCAGCACCTTTGTTATTGTTTGGAAATACAGAGCACATACAAGCACCAAGTTTAGCACTCACTTGGCAACTCAAAGTTGAGAACAGTGTGCATGCTTGGGAGCATTAAGGTCACGTTATCATGTCTTTTAACTAAAATACCAGTATTTTGAATATTAACGATGAATGGAAACTTCATAGTGGAACTGAGAAAAGCAGAAAACATAATCTGCTTTGAGGAAGAAGTAACCTAAAAGAAATTGCTTCATGTATTCGTAGACACCTATATGTTTGTAGGTAGAATTTTAAAATAAGTTTAAGTAATATTTAATGGCTCCTAACATTGCAGAATTTGTCAAATTTGTCAGCTGGAATGCCACTGAGGAAAATCTTGCCTATTATGGTTTTTAGGCATTAGAAAATTAAATACTACTGGGTGGCATCTGAACATTTAAAAAATATTACTAGTGTGTATATGAGTGGGATTATGTTGAAATATTTAAATGCTGTAAAGAGTTTTTTTTTTCCCCAGGTTAAACTTATTATCAGACGTAAGTTAGTATTTATAAATTATAGAGATGATGATCAGTTATTTTCACACAGCAAGTTTTGACAGTTGGTCAGTTTTTTAAATGTTAATAAATTTTAAAATTATCTCAGAGTTCTCCCCTCTACAAATAGTTAACTCTTTGATGATTTCTGTATAAGTTTGACCAGCACTTATCAGTAAAGCTTGTAAAGCCTTTTGATATCTAAGACATCATGAGTTGAATGTAGCCTTTTTACCATGAAAATTACATGTGGCAGATTTAGCCTAAAATCACCTGCTGTATCACTGTTGCATTTTATTTATTAAAAAACAGTTTATGTAGTTTTTATTTAAAATGGTTTATTGATATAAAGACCATGTTGATTCCACTTCAGTTTTTGTCCCTTTTTACTTTAAAAGCAAAAGCCAAAAAAAAAAAAAAAAACAATTGTTCCTATGGCTTTCAATCTATAGAAAATGAAAAGAGTTTTAATTTTATGGCAGTAATCATAAACAGCACATTAGGCTTTCTATAATAACATGTACCATTAAAAACCTTCATTATGGCAGCATCTTACGATCTTTACATTGCGGTGAGGGGTGAAGATCATTACTAAGCAGGAGCATTTCCTGGCATTTTTACCTGTTGTGGGCCCTATAGCGTCAAAGTGTGGCACAGTCACTTCAGCACTAGCGGCAGACCAGGCAGCCCCCGTGTCACTGTGTGTCATCACCTCGTGTAACTGGAAGTGCTCCCCGAAGCCGGCCTGTGTCGCGTAGTCCTAGATGAGGTCTTCATGGGTGCTGACCATAAAAAGTTCATCAAAGTAATGAGGCGAGGAGAGAGCTTGGTGCTCATGGGCAGAGCTCAGCACCAAGGAGTGTGAACTGGCTCCAGCTGTGACAATAAAACAGCAGGTGGCTGCTGTCATTAGGGGTGGCAGATGAGGCAGGGGACCGACGCGCAGCCCACAAAACTCTCATTTGTTAGCCATCGCCACTGTACCATGCAAAATAGCTTCCATCTCAGTCAATTTTGCTTTGCGGAATATTATCCATCGCCATTCGCATATCCGAGCCCTGGGTACGCGGGTCTCTCCTGCCTCTCAGGTCTGCTTGGCCGTACCTTACCTCAGTTTACCTTATTTTGTCTTACCTTCCTTCACCTCCCACTCTCCGTTTTTTTTTTTTTTTTTTACCAGAAGGCACTACTTTAGCAACCCTTGTTGAGTATGGCCTGTGCTATTCCAGGAATCTGCTTGAATTTTTTAATAAACAGTGCTGTCTCTGCTCCAGGGCTGTGGTGTTAGTATCAGGGGCTGTTTCCTTTGTAAATGATCATAAAAGCTAACTGTGGTACTTTCCTTTTCGACTTCCTCCTGACCCTGTCACCCGCCAACAACAGTGTCCGACTGCAGAGAAAGAGGTAGAAGGAATTAAGCTGACACGTGCGGACGGTTTTGCAGACGTGTTGTTTGAGGGGCTAATCCTGCGCATTGCAGGACCATGGCTGCAGGGTTCATTTTGCTTAACGGTGAAGCGTGGTGCTGCTTTAATCATAGGCGGGTCCACGGGCATGTGAGCACATTGTGCTTGAAAGTCCGTCACAGCAGGGGCGCCCAGTGGCTCAGTCGGCTGGGTGTCCGACTTCCGCTCAGGTCATGATCTCACGGCTTGTGAGTTCGAGCCCCAAGTTGGGCTCTGTGCTGACAGCTCAGAGCCTGGAGTCTGCTTCGGATTCCACGTCTCTCTCTCTCTCTCTCTCTCTCTCTTTCTTTTTCTTCTGCCCCTTCCCCGCTCGTGGTCTCTCTCTGTCTCTCAAAAATAAATATGTGTAAAAAAAAAATGTCAATCACAGTAAGCCCCAGTCTTTATATCTTTTGGGGGAGTTAATGTCCAAATAATAAAAACCATTATTTTTCCTTTAATACTGTACTGGTAGGAAACCAAATTAGTATAAGAATAAGAAACTGGAGATATAAGATACCTTATTGCCATCTGTACGAATTAGATGCGGGTGAAATTCTGTCAACTCTTTTGCAATTTTCTAAAGCTAAACAAAGGCTAAAATTCATCAAGTAAAATGAGATATTAATATATCATCAACTCTATGCTTATTGATTGAGGAAAGGCAACCGTTTAAACTTTGAAGAATACGTTGATATTATTTTGTAACATGTCTATTGCTCCTACATTTGTTGGAAGAAATTTTTCAATTTATGTTTGCTTTCCTTGTGTTTGTGTCAATGTACACGCATGGATTCGTTTTTTATTTATTAGAAATCATTTCCATAATCAATATGGTGCTCATGTCACCCCACACTGGTCAACAGGAAGACCGTGTGTTGTCTTCTGTATTCTTTTGGTGTGTCTCTATCGTCTCTGACCATTCTCTTATATCTGGAACAGATCCTTTTCTATTAATGGAATATATTATATTCAGTTGATTTCTGTATGTTTCCCCAAACTTGCCTTCTTAGATGAATCCCCTTTGGTAAACGTACGTAATTCTTCCCACATGGTTCTGGTTTTCAGTTTGTTAGTATTTTGTTGAGAGTAATGCTTCCACGTTCCTGAGGGATTATGTCTTCATCTTGTTTTTGTGTCAGACTAATGCTGGCTTCATAGGTTCTGTTGGGAAGTGTTTGAATAAACTTTTGTATTTTTCCGGGGAGTTGTGAAGGACTGGTTTTACTTCTTTTTTAAATGTTTGGTGGAATTCACTGGTGAAGCCATCTAAACCTAAGCTTCCCTTGTTCACAATATTCTGATAAGTAATTCAGTCTCTTGTCATGGGTCTATTCAGATGATTTAATTTCTTCTTCAGCCAGTGACGCTTGTTTGTTCTTTCTAGGCATGTGTCCTTCTCATTTAGTATGTCTAATTTGATGGCACACCGTTCATACTATTTCTTTTTTAGTTCCCTTTATTCTGTAAGAACAGTAGTAATGTCCCCCTTTTCTTTCCTAATCTAGTCACTTGAGTCTCATTTTTCCCCTTGATTGTTGGAACTAACAGTTGGTCAGTTTTGATGATCTTCTCAAAGAAGTAACTTAGATTTTGTGGATTTTGGCTATTTTTCTATTTCATTACTTATGCTCTAGTTTTATTTTCTTCCATCTGCTTGTATTGTGTTTTGTTTGCTTTTCTTTCTTTTAGTTGCTTAACATAGATATTTAGGTTTTTGATGTGAGAATTTCTTCTTTTTAAATATAGATGTTTACAGCTATTAAGTTTTCTCTCCCTACTGCTTTAGCTGCTTTCCATAATTTTTGGTGTGTTCTTTTTTTCCCCATTCATCTCAAAGTATTTTAAAGTTTATTTTGTTATTTATTCTAAGGACCCTTTATTTAATTAATACTATGTTATGTGATTTCCACATATTTGTTAATTTCCAAAACTTCCTTTTTATAGATTTCTAATTTTATTTAATATGGTTAAAGGAAATGAAAGTATTCTGTCCCTGATTCCACTCCTGGCAAATTTCTTGAGACTTGTTTTATGTCTTAACATATGGCCACTCCTGGAGAGTATTCCATGTAAACTTGAGATTGTTTTTATGTGACATGGTCTACAGACATTTGTGTGTCGTAGTTAATATATATTTTATTCAAAATTTACCTTTCCGTTTTTTATCCTCTGCCTGCTTGTTTTCATTATTGAAAATGGGATTTAATGTCCTCAACTCATATTTTTGAATTTTTCTTTTTCGCTTTCAATTCTGTCAGTTTTCAGTTGATGTGGTTCGAGGCTGTCTTGTCAGGGCCATATGTGTTTATAATTCTCCTGTCTTACTGATGATTTGACCTTTTTAGAATAAAATGTCCTCTTTTGATCTCCAGTAACAATCTTTGTCTTAAACTCCATTTTGTTTGATTAGTAGTATAGCCATTGCAACCTCTTTAGGTTAATGATCATATCCTGTATCTTTTTCTGTTCTGCTTTCAATTCTTTTGACTTTTTAACATAACGTCTGTCTGTTTTGAGAGCATATAGCTGGATCACGTTTTGAAAATGCATTTTGTCAGTCTCTGCCTTTTGATTGGAACATGCCCACTTACATAAAATGTGATTACTGATATGATAGGACTTACTTAAATAAGCCGTTTGCTCTTTGATTCTACATGTCCTTGTGTCATTTTTGTTCCTCTCTTTCACCATTATTGCTTTATTTTGTGTGTTAGGTGTTTTGTTGTTTACCTTTTAAAATTCCTTTTTTGATTCATACATGTAATGCATATGTATGTTTAACACATACATGTCCATTATGATTATATTAGTTAATAAATGTTAATTATGATTATATTAATATATTATTTTATAATTATATTACTTCCTGATTATGTAGTTTATATATCATATATGTAATTATTACCCTGGGGATGACAATTAATATTTCAACTTACAACATTCTTGTTTTGATGAATACAAACTTAAATACTGTACCAATGCTTTGCTTCTGTGTAGCTTCATTTTCTTCTTCTTACTTTGTGTTTTGTGTTATTTTCATACAAATTGCATTTTTATACTTGTGTGTTGATAAATAAATGCAGGTATATAATTATTGCTATATTAATTGAAGAGGAAAAAATGAATTTCATAGGATATACTTCTACTGTCCATTATTTATCTGAGTAGTTATCTTTACTGGTGCTCTCCATTTCTTCATATGGAATTGCATTTCTCTCTTCAATTTTAGCCTGAAGGAGGAGTACCTTTAGAATTTGTTGTGTACAGTTCTGCTAATGATGAGTTCTTTTGCTTTTGTTAATTGGATATGTCTTTTATGTTTTCTTCTTGTTTGTTTATGTTTTGCTGATACAGAATTCTTTGTTGACAGTTTTTTTCCCCGTATTTTGAATGTTATTCCACTGTCTTGTGGATTACATAGTTTCCAATGTGAAGTCTGCTAGTTATCTTACCTTGAAATGGAAGAATAGCCTTTCTGTTACTGTTTTCTGGATTCTCTCCTTGTGTTTGGCTTTTGACAGTTTGACTCTTGTAATCTAGCTGTAGATCTCTTTCAATTTATCCTACTTGGTATTTATTTGTTGAGGTTCTTGGATGTGAAGACTGAGTTTTCATCAAATTTGTAAAGGTGTTAGCCATTATTCTTGAATTTTTCCCTGCTCCTTTCTTGTTTCTTTTAGCAATCCCACCATGACTGTTTTGGTACAGTATAGTGTCCTGTGGTTCTCGGAAGCTTTTCCTTTCCCTTCCCCGTCTCTTTTGCCCTCTTCTTTCTTCTTCTTCTGCTCCTCCTTTTTTTCATTTTTCCCTGTGTCCACTTTTCCCTGTGTTCATTGATTGTTTTCCTCTGCCAGTTCAAATCTGCTGTTGAGGGGCGCCTGGGTGGCTCAGTCGGTTAAGCGTCCGACTTCGGCTCAGGTCACGATCTCACGGTCTGTGAGTTCGAGCCCCGCGTCGGGCTCTGTGCTGACAGCTCAGAGCCTGGAGCCTGTTTCAGATTCTGTGCTCCCTCTCTCTCTGCCCCTCCCCCGTTCATGCTCTGTCTCTCTGTGTCTCAAAAATAAATAAACATTAAAAAACATTAAAAAAAATCTGCTGTTGAGCCTCTGTAGTGATTTTTTCCTTCAGTTACTTTACTTTTTAACTCCAAAATTTACGCATGCACGTGTGCACACACACATATACTATGTATATATTTAGTAATTCTTTTTTGATATTATCTGTTTGGTGAGTCATCATCCTCTTCTGTTTAGTTTGTGCATATATTTCACTTTTTTCTTTGTATATTTTTATACTAGTTGATTTACTCTTTGTCTAGAAACTCCATCGTCTGTGATTTGTGAGAAGTATTTTTTTTCTACTGTTTTTTCCCCTTTATATAGATAATATTTTTATGTTACTTTGCATGTCTCAATTTTTGTGTACATGTTTGTTGGTAACTAGACATCTTTTTTTTTTTTTTAATGTTCATTTTGAGAGAGAGAGAGAGAGAGTGCACACATGTGCTGATGAATGAGGGTGGGGTAGAGAAAGAGGGAGAGAGAATCCCAAGCAGGCTCCCTGCTGTTGTTAGTGGACATGGGACTCGAACCCACAAAACATGATATCATGACCTGAGCTGCAATCAAGAGTTGGACGCTTAACCAACCAAGCTACCTAGGCACCCCAGTAACTAGACGTCTTAAATAATTTAATGTGACCACTCTGGAAATCAGATCCCCCACCCCGCACCCTCAGGGTTTGACTTGTTGTTGTTTATTATTGTTGTTGCTGATTGTAAGTGACTTTGTTAAATGAATTTTTAATGTAGTATTCTTTTTTATATATGGCCACTGAACTGACTGCTTGCTGAGTAACTTAATGGTTAGACAGAGGTTTGCTTAAATGCCTTTTATCAGTAAGTCTCCCAGCATATTTTAAGGACCCCTGTTCCATTATGGAAGGTTTTCAATGCACCAGCAGGCAGTTATTAGCTCTTGCTTTACTTACACTTTCTGCTTGTACAAAGGTTTCATATCGCCCAGAGACGAAATACAGTATAATCACAGGTCTCAGGTCTTTCCCTGGCATTGACACAAGCCCCGTCTTTTATTTAAAAAAAATTTTTTTTTAAATGTGTTTATTTTTGAGAGAGAAAAAGAGAAAGAGGGAGAGTGTGCGAGCATGAGTGGGGGGCGGGCAGGTGGGGAGAGAGGGAGAGGGAGACACAGAATGCCAAGCAGGATCCAGGCTCTGAGCTCTCAGAACAGAGCCCAACATGGGAGGAGCTTGAACTTACGAACTGCGAGATTGTGACCTGAGCTGAAGTCGGACGCTTAACCGACTGAGCCACCCAGGCGCCCCTGTGTATGGCCTTTTAGATGTGAGCAATGTGTAGGAGCTTTTCAAAGTTCCTGATGTATATCTCATCCTCAAATTTTTCCTTTTAATAGAAGCTTCATCAGTTAACATCTTGTTAGCCTCAACTGGTAGCACTCTCAAGCAGCTGTGTTCTCAAAACAGTTGGTACTGTCCTCCCCTCCCAACCCCCCACCCTGAAGTTTGCTCAGGTGATAGGGATTCCTCACAAAGAATGGGTTGTGAGCCAGGTCAAATAAAGACAAGCCCTGAGAAGGGGTCTTGTCAGTTAGTGGAACATCTCTGATGGGCTTTTGGTGAGTTCTAAACCTGTTCACTCCTCTCATGGCTGCTAGGCTGTTGGATGTTTTTCATAGCCACCATAGTTGTGATCTGGTTGGATTTCAAGGGTCTCAGGACTCTAGAGAGATGGACAAAGGATTGCGAACAGTCAAAGCACCACAAAACTCATTGTCCTTGCCAACATCCAGCCATTTTCATGAATTTACATTCCTCAGTGTTTTAGTCTTAGATTAACTACTAGCATTCTTTAAAAAGTTGGTTTTGCCCATATCCCCATTGCTTTCATGGAGAAGATATTTGGAGGTCTTCACTTTACCTTTTTGGAAATCTCTTCAATCATGGTGATTGTGCATGTAGTTGGAAACTTCTGAAAATTTCCTTAGGTCTTTCAGTGTATTACTGCCCAATTGTGTTGAAATAGAAATTATTTTAAATTATTTTGTTTATTTTAGTGATATTTATTACAGCAGTATTTTGGCCTTTTCAGTGTTTGTGTTTTAATAGGTTATGTTATATATTAATTTAATATTGGGGCATTATTAATGTAATTACCAGGCATTATACATTACTTGCTGTAACACTTGGGTTTGATAGGGTGATAAAGCATTTACATTTTGTGTTCTTAAGGATCTAAAAAACAATTTTTTTTTAACTTGTGTAAAGTGGTTATATCTTTCTTCAGTTAGATCATGAGATTTTAAATTGTTTTGGCCCTTTCCAATACCCCTTAGCACAGTTTTTTGGACAAAGGATTTTATCAGAAATTTATTGATTGGTTTGTATTACTAGATATAAAATTTACATTGTACAGAGAAGTCTTTAAGTAATGCTTAAGTGTAAGAGCTTGCTAACAGTATTGACATGTCTTATGTCACCCACAGATACATGTTCTCCCCTTTTAATCTAACGTGCTCTATAACCCCTCAAGCCTATAAACTTACATCTTTCGCTTTTCCATCATCTGCTGTTCACGGTTGGTTGTCTCTTGTATTATTTCTAACTTTAGGAAACAGCTGAGTGCTTTTCATGATTGCGATTTTTTATGGCCTTCATTCATTTCTTAAAATTACTACACTGTTGTTAATTGTGTTACTTTTATAAACTGTATGGGGTGCCTGGGTGGCTCAATAGTTTAACCGCCCTGCTTGATTTTGGCTCAGATCATATTCTCATGGTTCATGAGATCGAGCCCCACGTCAGGTCCTGCCCTGACAGAGCAAAGCCTGCTTGGGATTCTCCCTCTCTCCCTCCTGCTTGTGTGTGCATGCACTCTCTCTCAAAATAAATTACCTTAAAAAAAACTACATGAGCATCATACATTTGCAGGTACATATGTACATTTACAAATCCTACTATATGCAAATCCTACATCAGTGTATAAATGATCCTAAATAAAATAGGTAATCCAAAACTAATGTTTTCATCAAATCTTTCTATCTGTATACTTTTATCATGTGTAACTTTCCCCCCAAACTTCACATTGATCCTCTTTGGTTTGAACTATTCTGCTTTATTAACATGAGACAGTTACAATTCTAGAGGAAAAAAAAAAAAATCCAAAGAAGCTGCTTACTTTATGGTGTGTATTTTATTTGTTTTAAGTTTTTGCCGCAGTTCCTAAACCTTAGGCTTTGCCTAATGATTGCTGAAATTCTCTTCATTGCCCCTGTAGTAAGATGTCTGCTATTCATCCCGCCCACATAGCATCCATACCTCATGTGCAAGTAAGTTAGCAGGGACTGGGTCAGGCTTACTACTCCTGTTGTTGACTTGTTCTCTGTTACTCAAGAACTTGAAGTTTTTCCAAGTGAGAGAGCCTTAAAGGCAATGAAAGGGGGAAGGAAAGGGGATAATAATAACAAAATGTGGTTATTAATTTCAAAGGAGGCCATAATGCCTGAAAGACTCATGTTTTCTGACTTCATCGTGAATATACCTTAGGAAATTCACTTCCTTTGAAAGTATCATTTTTAACTTAAGGGTCAAAGGATTTAACACATTTAAGCTATACAATTCGATAAGTTTTGAAAGATACACACATACATGTATTTCCACGAATCTAGCACCTCAAGGAAGTTAGTGGACATTTCTGTTACTGCCAAAAAGTTTCCTGTTTTCCTTGGTAATCCTTAATTCCTGACCCTCCCTCCCATGCCCTAGCTGCCTGCAGTCTACTTCCTGCCAGTGTTACTTAGTTTGCATTTCCTAGAACTCCTGTTCCAGTCACTGTGCAGTGTTTCCTCTTTTCTTGTGCAGCCCCTTCATTAGCATAGCTATTTCCAGATTTCACCGGTGTTGCTTTAGGTATCCTTGGTTCATCCCTTTCTGTTGCTGAGTAGAAGTACACTTCTACTTTTCTTTATCATTTTTCTTTATCATTTATTTATCTATTTCCCTTTTGATCCAGTTTCTGGGTATTTAAAATTAGGCTGTTATGAACATTTACATAGAAGGTTTTGTATGGAAAAGCTTTGATTTCTCTTGGGTGAACACTTGTGAGTAAGCTCATGATAGGTGTACGTTTAAGTGTTTTGCAGAGAATGGTACTGCTTTATACTCCCATCAGGAGCGAATAGCGTTCCTGTTTGTCCATGTTCGTGCCCAGCACTTGGTATTGTCAGTGTGTTAATTTCAGCCATTCCTTTCAGATATGTCCAGGCATACTTTTGTTTTTAGTTTGCATTTCACTAATGATGTTAACCATCTCCTAGTGAGCTTTTGGTCGTCCATGTTTCTTCTTTGATGAAGAAGCCATTAAAGTCTTTCACCCATGAAAACAGTTTTTCCTCCTCATTTTTAGGTTTGAGTTTTTTATATTTTCTAGCTACAAGTCCTTTATCAAATATATGTTGTGCAAGTATTATCTGTTACTCTGTGGCTTTATTTTCTTTAGAGGAGAAATTGTAAATGTTGATATTGTTGAATTTATATCAATTGCCCTTTTATGGATCTGTTTTTGTTGTAATATCCAAGAAATGTTTGTCTATCTCAAGATCACAAAGATTTTCTCTGATGTTTTCTCGTAAAAGAATTACAGTCTTAGGTTATATGTTCAGGCCTGCAATCCATTTTGATATAATTTTTGTAAATGGTGAAACGTGTAAGGTGAAGAGAATTACCCTTTCTCTTGGTCTTTTTTTGTTACCTGAATTGGGTCTGCAAATCAGCCATCATTCTCATTTTTGGTCCTATGTGCATAATGACTTTTTTTTCTGCCTACATTTCAGGTTTTTTCTTTATCATTGGTTTTCCTTGTATTTGCTTTAATTGTAGTTTATTGAGTTTTTTGTATCTGTAGGTTTATAATTTTCGTCAAGTTTGGGACATTTTTGGCGACTGTTCAGGTATTCCCTCTCCCACACTGCATTTGGGACTTTCCAGTTATATTACTTGAAATTGACAATTAATCCTGTTTTCAGTTATCAAAGTTTTCTTTTTTCTCTGTGCTTTTATTTTAATTGTTTTTTTTTTTTTTAATTTTTATTTCTTCAGGTTCACTATTCGGGGTGTCAAGTCTATCATTAATTTCATCTAAGTGAATTTATCTCCTCTAGTCCAGTTTTTATCTCTAGATGTTTCCTTTCAGTCTTTTTTATGTCTTCCATTTAATACGTATCTTTTTGGTCATTTTGCCTGTATGACAGTATTTTGATATCCTCGTCTGCTGATTTTAATATCTCGTCTGTTCCTTATTTATTTTTTCTCATTTTTCTCCTTATTTATAGGTCCTGTTTTCCTACTTCTTATATGTCTGGTAATTTTTCATTCTATTTTAGACATTGTGAATTTGACTTTGTTGCTACTATTTATCTTGTATTTTAATAAATATTCTTGAGCTTTGTTCTGGGATGTAGTTAGTTCAGTTGGAAAAAAGTTTGATATTTTGTGCATCACTTTAGAGCAGAATTGGGATAGTGCTTGGTCTCTGGTTAATTACTGTGTATTGCTGAGGCCGACCTTTCTGTTTAACCCATGTGTGAGTCGTCATGTTCTCAAGGCTGGTCCTGTGTGAGCACTGATCACTTTTTCTTGTAATGTTTTTTGTCTGTTGCTGGTTTTTTTTTTTAAGTTTATTTATTGATTTTGTGAGAGAGAGGGAGGCGAGGGGAGCAGGGAAGGGGCAGAGAGAGAGAGAGAGAGAGAGAGAGAGAGAGAGAGAGAATCCCAAACAGGATCCACACTCAGCTCGGAGCCTGACATGGGGCTCGATCTCACGAATTATGAGATCATGACCTGAGCCAAAATCCAGATTTGGACACTCAACTGACTGAGCCACCCAGGCACCCCTTGTCTATTCTTAACCATACTTTTGTGTAGTTTCTTTAGACATGCAGTTTGATCAGTAAATAACTGAATGCTCCCTGCATTCCTTCTGCTGATCTTGATTTCTTTCTGTATATGGAGGTCTCTCCTGTTCCTCTCTCCAGCTCCCTGGTCTTCATGTAGTCCATTTTGTCTCAGCTCATCTGCATAAATTGCCCTTCATAGGTCTCCTCATCTTCAACTACATTTCCACAGGCTGTGCCAATGTCTGAGAACTGTCTCTCTCTGAGATCACTTTGTTTGCCTGATGTTCCCTGTGTTAAAAATTGTTATTTCATATATTTCATATATGTTGGTTTTTTTCTTTGTTTTCAGTGGGAAGGGTAAGTCCTTTTCATTCCATTTGTAAAATTCTGCATCAATCAGGCATTTAGAACCAGTAATATGTATATATGTATGTGTGTGTATGTGTATGTGGTTATACTAAGAAAGTTAAGGGATTCATTATGGTGATTTGGTCTTATACAACTGTGGGAACAGTTTCAACCAGTCTCCATAAGGTACTGTCATTTCATTTGATGTTGGATCTTGAAACTGTCTGTAGGACAGGTAGTTGAGAGGTGAGGAAAGACCCAGAGTGGGGAGTACAGAGTAAGGGGACTTGCGAGCATGAACTGGGGCCCAAGAGCACAGACTGAATCCTTCATTGTCTCTCACATTGATGAGAGGCATGCATTTCTGCAAAAGCTGGTCGTTTTCCCAGTCACTCAAACTTACCCAGTTAGTCCAGCAGAAGCTGGTGGAAGACCCCCAGTTCATGGAGAGGAGAGTAGCGTTGGTGTGTTGGTTGTTGCATTATGACAGATGATCTTGGCAATGAATTACAACATGTGTGAGCCTTGCCCCACTTCTGTATTCCATGTGTCCCACCAGAGTCTCTCTCATGGCCTTTCCTAACTGGGTGAATCCTAGGAATAGGGATCTGTGGAGCATAGTTTGGTCCGGCCCTGTTGTCCTCGTACAGAGCACCTGCGATGTTCCCCTTGCCAACCTTGCACTTGTACATATCCTCTTAATTTGCATTTAATTTCTAACTAAAGGGACCCCTGGGTGGCTCAGTCGGTTAAGCGTCCGACTTCGGCTCAGGTCATGATCTCACGGTTCCTGAGTTTGAGCCCCACGCCGGGTTCTGTGCTGACAGCTCAGAGCCTGGAGCCTGCTTCGGATTCTGTGTCTCCCTCTCTCTCTGCCCCTCCCCCACTCTGTCTCTGTCTCTCTGCTTCTCTCTCTCGCTCTCTCTGAAAAATGAATAAACATTAAAAAAATTAAACAAAAAATTGTAACTAAAGATGGAAATAATGTTCTGCATCTGCCCAACGTGGTACACGATGCAGTCTACAGCCAACAACATGCTAACTTCCTGAATAGGACAGACAATCTGTCTTTGTCTTTGGAATATTTTTTCTTTCTCTTTTTCTTTTTTTCTTTTTCTTTTTCTTTTTTTCTTTTTCTTTTTTTTTTTTTTGATATTTTGTATTTTTAGAGTATGATCAGGGTGAGGAGCAGATGGCAGGGCGGGGAGGGGCGGGTGGGGAGGGAGGCAGAGAGGGAGAGAGAGACAGAGAGAATATCCCATGCAGGCTCTGCACTCTTAGCTCAGAACCTAAAGTGGCGCTTGATCCCATGACCCTGGGATCATGACCTGAACTGAAATCAAGAGCTGGATGCCCCACTGACTGAGCCACTCAGGCGCCCCTCATTCTTTTTCCAATTTACATTCCTCTTTGCTGTCTATCACTTAAGTAAACTTTGTTAAGACACCTTATTTCAGATGATAAAGAAATTTTAAAAGGAGAACAAAATAATCCTGACTTTGTTATTATAAAAATTCCTTAAATGTTTCTTATTTCAATTGGTTCACTCAGTTATTATAAAAATTCCTTAAATGTTTCTTATTTCAATTGGTTCACTCAGTTATTATAAAAATTCCTTAAATGTTTCTTATTTCAATTGGTTCCCTCGGTTTATTATACATTCTTATAGGGAAGTAATTCAGCCAGAACTCTTATTAATTGACACTTCTGTATTTCTCCTATGCAGCAGTAATTGATGATGATGATTATCTCCCAGAAGCACTGCATGTTTTTGATATGCCTGCTGAATCATTAAATAAAGATTAAATTCTATTCTATAACATTTTATTATTAAATGTTTTCTATTGTGTTCTAATTTTTTGCATAATTGTGTTCCACAAAAGATATTTATCTTAACTATATGTAAGCCTTGATACAAGATACAGATTACCCCTTATCTGTGTGTATCTCATAATGGTGTGTTCATGCCAAATTAGTTTAAAAGTAGATTGTATCATTTTAAAATCTCAATTTCTGGCTCTTATTTATACACAGTGCAATATATTTTGGTTTCCATAAACATACTAAACGTGTATGGCCAGTTTCTACTAATTTTCACGTCAATTGCAACTTAAGTATTCTTGTTTACCAAATAATATTTTATTTTATTTTATTTTATTTTATTTTATTTTATTTTATTTTATTTTATTTTATTTTATTTTATTTTATTTTATTTTATTTTATTTTATTTTATTTATTTTTTCAACGTTTATTTATTTTGGGACAGAGAGAGACAAAGCATGAACGGGGGAGGGGCAGAGAGAGAGGGAGACACAGAATCGGAAACAGGCTCCAGGCTCCGAGCCATCAGCCCAGAGCCTGACGCGGGGCTTGAACTCACGGACCGTGAGATCGTGACCTGGCTGAAGTCGGACGCTTAACCGACTGCGCCACCCAGGCGCCCCCCAAATAATATTTTAAAAGCAGTAATTAAAAAGCACCCCTCTACCCACAAATTACCATGATATCAGAAGTGCCTGTACTAAGGCACCTTGGAAATGGTGGTGTTGGATAGGTCAGCACTGTGTACTGGCGAGTTCTCTACTGCAAATGACCAGAGTATGTCTTAGGGAATAGGAGATCTCAAATGGAACTTTGAGTCAACTGTCTTCTGGTCCCTGTGGGCCCGGCCCTTCAGTTCCCTTGCGGAACTGGAACCAGGGGTGGTCGCCACTCCTCCACTGACATGCGGTTCATTTCCTGTTATTGTATTATAGATTTACATAAAACATCATCATGGAAGAAATTTGAGGACAAATTACATATACAAGTGGAAATACTTGTTTGGTGGATTTATCGATTGGTGTTTTATTCCTCGACATCAACACCCTGATGTATTTTAGCTTTTGCACATTTAATCAATAAGGACAATACCAGGATTATATGCTTGGGTAGGAAGAGACTCTTAATTTATTAATAGCAATCATTTATCGAGACCTTAGTGCATTTCTTGCAGTATTCCGACACTTTACTGTATAGGATTCTATATACTGCATATAGATAGCTTTTACTCTAACCGTTGTTTTGTTTAATTCCACTATGCCCCAATATTCTTATTTGGAAATTGACGTTAGTAATACTATGTATCTGAAGAATCCAGGCAAACATTTGCTGCTCTACTTGGCCTACAGTGTTCTGTCAACAAAATGGTAAATTGTGTTAGCGTGTGGTTTTCAAACTCGTTTAGCCTGGTGAGGAAGGTCTTCGTGTTCGGGAGGGGCGAAGCTGGGACTCAGAGTCTCGTGTGCGAGTGCGAAACCCGGTGCGTGTCCTGTGTCCTCCTCTTCCTCCTGTTCTGAGGAGGAGTCCTAATTTTTGTCATTGCCACGATGTCAGCCAACAATTCCCGAATGGTCCCCAGGCTCCCAGCACCCCAGGAAGCCCCGCCACACCGCCTGTCACGCAGTCTTCACGGCCAGGGTGAGCTGGTGTCCTCCTCCGCCATGGCCCGGCTGGACTCAGCCCCAGGTCTGGTGTGCTCGGGGCCTCGCTCTGCACTTTCCCCAGCGTGCTGTACGAATTTTAATTTCCCTTGACCGTGTTACCACTTGCCATTTCTAGGGTAATACCTCACAGTAACAGAAGGCCCCACCACTGTTTTGCCACCTTCAGAAGGGTTGAGGCAGCTCCAGGCCAAGGGTTGTGTGTTGAAATCATTGGGAAACTTTTCAGTGAGGGTGGCTTGTGGTCAGTATCTTCTTGTCACACCCTTCTTTCCCCTCTTCCTTCCCTCCCTTCCTTCCTATGTCCCCCTTCCTTCCTCCCTGTCCCTCCCTTCCTCCAGCTCTTCCACCCTTCCTCGCCTTCTCCTTCCCTGTCTCCCCACTTCCTCTCTCCCCTCCTCCCTTCCTATTTCCCCCCTTCCTCCCTCCCTCTTCCTTCCCACCTCCCTTGCTGCCTTCCTTTCTTTCACCCTTCCTCCTTGCTCCCCCTTCTCCCTCCCTCCCTCCTTTCCTTTCTATTCCCCCCTTCCTTCCACCCTTCCTCCCCTTCTCCCTCCCTCCCTTCCTCCCTTTCTTCCACCCTTACTTCTTCTTCCCTCCCTCCCTCTCTACCACCTTTCCTCCCTCCCTTCTGCCCTCCCTCCCTCCATTTCTCCACCCTTATTCCTCCCTCCCTCTTCCTCCCTCTCTTCCACCCTTTTTCCCCTCCTCCCTTTCTCTCTCCCTCCCTCCCCATCTCTTCCCTTAGTCCCTCCCTCCCTTCCCCACTTCTCCTGCCCTCCTTCCTTCCTCCCTTCTTCCTTCTCTCTCCTACCCATCATCCTTTCCCCCTTCTTCCTCCCTCTCCTTCCTTCCTTCCTTCCTTCCTTCCTTCCTTCCTTCCTTCCTCCCTCCCTCCCTCCCTCCCTCCCTCCCTCCCTCCCTTCCTTCCTTCCTTCCTTCCTTCCTTCCTTCCTTCCTTCCTTCCTTCCCTATAACTATCCTGAACCCATCTAGAATTGTTTATTTTGGTTCCCTTCTAATTATCATTTCATCAATTATGGCAATCCTTATTCTATAGCTTACCACTAATACAGGTGTTTTACTAAATCCATAGTAGTCTTTGAGACAATGTAAGTGTCGTAACGTCATTGTGTCTTGTGTGTCATTGTTATTAACTGAGCCAGGGCCACATCACTCCTCATTGCAGAGCCTAGATTAGACCCAGGGTTTTCACTCACAATTTCAGCAAGTGATTCTGTGCTGCTGCCTGTTTTGTTTCGTAAACTTAGAAACCAAATACACTTTGTCCTTGATTTCCTTACTTATTTTGGCAAGTGACTTTTTAGTTAAAAAATGCGGACACAAGAACTAAAGAGTAATATGTATGAATTTTGATTTGTAAGATGGAGAGAAGCAGTGGTACTCGAGTGCAGTGTGTGGGCTCTGATCAGACAGCCTGGGCTCAAATGCCGAAGGCCACTCCCTGGCTGTGCAGCCTTGTGGGGGCTGACTTTTACAGTATGTGCACGGTTGTTAAAAGTGAGGTTCAGTAAGTTGCATATATGTAACTCAGAACAGAGCTTGGTAATTTCCCTCCCTACAAATAAAACAAAAAACCTAATAGGAGATGGCTTTTGTTACTATTAAGAATGTGGTTAATACTGGAAAATCTACATTTAACGTTCTTGGAAAGGTGTAACACTTATAATTCTGACAATACTAATAGTGATATTCTTATAGGACCCCTTAGCAATGACCTCTTGAGAAGGAGGAGTGCTGGGTCTCTGGATATCTCCCCGTCCTCCCCTATTGAGCGTGGGCAATGCCCTGTGGGCATGTGTGAGAGTTTGTGGGTTTATGTCACTACCTCGCGGTTTCTTGGAAGAATATGTCTGATTGCCATAGCTAACATTGCATTATATCTAAGAGCTCACTGCTGCTTTTGTGCACACAAAGCTTACTTTCAGGAGAGGTGTGACACATAGAAGAGTTTTTGGTTTTTATGAATAAACAAAAGTTTTGTTAAGTTTTGTGTCTTCAGGAAAATAATAATTAGAATTTTTGAATATTAAAGGACATTTGGTCATTTTAAATTTGGGGATGTCGATAATTTGTTTTTGGAGGAAGTGGTTTTATGTAAAATTGCAAGGGCAGATTTCAGATGTGGAAGTTCTGGGTTCTGTGGGATGATTATAGCCAAAAGGGCATTGGTATTTCAAGAAATGGTATCGTAAGATACTTGGGAAATCCCGACAGACATAATTGGTTTGGCCTAGCAATGAATGATCTGGTAAAAGAGCTTGAGAACTCTAGTTTTCTTTTCTTTGCTTTAAAATTTTTTAAATGTTGATTTAATTTTGAGAGAGAGAGAGACGGAGTGTGAGCAGGGGAGAGGCAGAGACAGAGGGAGACACAGAATCGGAAGCAGGCTCCAGGCTCTGAGCTGTCAGCACAGAGCCCAACGCGGGGCTCGAACTCACGAACCCTGAGATCATGACCTGAGCTGAAGTCAGATGCTTAGCCGACTGAGTCACCCAGGCACCCCGAGAACTGTAGTTTTCAAGTGTTAACACCCAATAACTTCTGAGCTTTGGAATAAACAAATCTCATGTAATTATAGATTTTTTTTCTTCATTTGCCACATAAAGTTTTTGATAGATTTGAATTCCTTTGAGAAAGTTCAAGTTTTTTTGTGTGTTCATTTAAGTTAATGTGCTAATTAATAGGCCAGAGAAGTGGATGGAAAAAACTGTTATGTGAAGTCATGTTTAAAACAATGTAAATGGGAACCTGTTTACAAATATGTTTAGGATGATACAGAACATATTTCATTTAAATTTTTAAAAAATGTTTATTATTGATAGAGAGACAGAGCATGAGCATGGGAGGGGCAGAGGGACAGGGAGACACAGAATCCGAAGCAGGCTCCAGGTTCTGAGCTGTCAGCACAGAGCCCAGTGCGTGGCTCGAACTCACAAACCACGAGATCATGACCTGAGCTGAAGTCGGACACTCAACCAACAGAGCCACCCAGGCGCCCCAGAACGTATTTCATTTAAATGTTACGCTAATGAAGTTTTAATACTTCAGTTAAGTGTTGATTTACTTTGTGCAGCATGTTTTACATTTTAGAAACAGCCATACCATGATCTTGGTTTCTGATACTTTGAGAGCAAAATATCTATTTTATCTTGATTTTGTTCATAATAAAACCAATGCGCTCTAACCCCACTGGCCAGTGTTTTAATAACGCTTGGCATCTTTATGTTTAATCATAACTATTCTTGTTAACTGATTGCGTTGTGTTTATTGTTTTATCTGACCTGTTTCACTGGTCATTAATTTTTAGTTTTTATCTTCACCACAGGATAAGTGTATTCTTCTTAAATATTATAAGTACTTTCCTAATCTCTGAATTAAAAAATGAAAAACTAAAACTTCTATCCTGCATCAACTACTTGATTTTTCACTCATTAGTTTCTAAAGAGTCCTGTTCATTTAGAACAGTATTTAATATGCTATAATGATATTCTTTGTGAATACTTCTATTTCTGTAGCATTTCTTTTTCTTTTTTTTCTTGTCTCCATGAGGCATAATCTTCCTTTCGCAGGAGGCACAGAAAGGCAGAAAGAGCTCTGTGTCAAGGCCAGGAGGCGTGAATCTTGATTTTACGTCTTCAGTTTCTTTGCCACATTTTCTTGTAAAAGTCAAAGTCACTTCCCTTCTGGGAGCCCAGGTCCGTCCTCGCTCCGGTCACCCTGGTGGCGGCTGTGCTGCTCATGCAGTCGGTTGTGACAAGGCGCTGAGGGGACACGAGTGTGCTGTGTAAAGTATAAAGCAGCATGTTATTTTTCACTATTAAAAATTTTACTGATTGTAGAAAAGCAAAGAACGTAAATATCTAAAACTAAATCTCATGTTAAGTGAATTTGACTTGTATTTGCTTCATGTCTGTGTTTGTATGTTTTTATGCTAGAGTACAAAAATACATGTGCGTTTATATACACACATGGGATTACATTGTACGTAATATTTTTGTCTTTTTTAATCCAATATGCCTTGAGAAATTTTCTGTACTTTTAATTGGTGCATAATATCCTAATATAATCATGCCATTACTATTGAGCATTTAGGGTCTTTTTATTTTTCAGTTGGAGTGCAGCTTTTTTCCCTTCATTTCCGATTCTTTCTTGAGGGTATATTCCAAAAATTGGGATAACTGGTTCAGATGACTATTGAAGACTAATATTTGCTCACTTAAGGCTTGGTGCTTTATTCAGTTCAGTAGGGAATCATAAAATGTTTATGACTGAGGTGCAGTATGAACATATTTAGGGACAGATGATGTGATGGTGGAATACGGGGTGAGTTGTGATGGAGAGCACCTTGATGCTGTCACACTCTAACACGGCTTGTTCTAGTGCAATCATAGGAGAATGAGAGAAGTATGTAATGTCTTGATAGGGAACAGTTGTGACCCAAACAACAGATGATTCATGAACATGAGGATATGATTATTGAATTGGGCACGTGGTACAGTTGCTGGAATCAGGGAAGTTTGGAGAGACCGTTAGTGAGGGAAGGTCATGACTGGGGTCAGGCCTGTTTGAAGGTATTGTCAGTTCAGAGAAGGAAAACATGCCCCAGGAAAGGCCATGGTGGAGGTACGTATTTCAGACTCATCCACATCGGGGTTACGCTTGGTGCCCAGAAAGGAATTAGTATGAAGTAATTCGAAGTAAGAATGGTAATGTCATCCCGTGAAGGTAAGAGGAAGGACAAGAGTTGACAATAGTGGGAAGCAGGGAGTGTTCAGGGATGGTTGAGAACTTGTGCAAGAAGCACGTAATTGGAGATTCCAGGAAGTAGTCATGATCAGCACGTTTCCACTTGGAGGATTCACAGCAAAAGCTGCTTCTTTCTCTGTGTATACTGTGATTTTTTTTTATATAAAACATGCTTGTATGCCACTTGAAAACATATAGTATTTTAGAAAATGAAAAGATACATTCAGTTGTTGTAGTGAATACTCATTACCTAAGAGTAGCCGTTATATTTGAGATCCTCTGTATATTTCCTTTCCTGGCCATCAGGAAGTATACCCACCATATTTCTTTGTGTGTTTACTTACTTATTTATTTATTCTTAAAGTTTTATTTATGTATTTTGACACACACACACACACACACACACACACGGGACATGTGGAAGGGGCAGAGAGAATGAGAGAGAGAGAGAATCCCAAGCAGGCTCTGTACTGCCAGCACAGAGCCCGATACAGGGCTTGAACCAGCAAACTGTAAGATCATGACCTGAGCCGAAAGCAGGAGTCCGACGCTGTACCAACTGAGCTGCTCAGACGCTCCTTTACTTATTTATTTCCTAGTTTTGTGCCCCAAAGGAGCTTGGATTTAGTGATATCCCAGTAGCAGTCATCATAGGTAGCACCTAGATCTTGCTTTGTAAATACTACTCCTTACTATAAGAAACTGGGGCTGACTCCAGTTCTGCAGCAGGGAAAAGACATGGTGAGCCTGGAACATCTTACGCTGGAAAATAAGGAAATGCTCAGGCACCAAGAGGAGTGATGTCAAAAGGACTTAGTAGCTAGCTTTAAAGGGCCTCCATTGGCTAATTTTGGGACAGTGTGAGAATTACAAAGCATAATTATGGTAATTGATTGTGAAACATAACATAAAAGTGAAAATACAAAAGTCCATTTAAAATGTTCTTGGAAGGGAGCAAGGAGGAGAGCATGAGACAGTGAGGCAGGTGAAAATGGTGAAGTTCTTTCTAGAAGAATGTCATTCTAATAAATGTAGAAGAAATGATAGAACATTGTCATTTTGCAACCCTTATTATAATGATTGTGATAGGTAAGATTAATTAATGAACACTGCTGCCACCGGGAGACCATTGTGGGGGAAGAAGATGGTCATATGTCCCCCAGTAGAATCACCTGAATTCTTTGGCTAACGGTCCGGCTTCTTCCACCTTCAGAGCCTGCAGTGGAGCTGTCTCTGGTCCCGGTCTCGTAGTTCTGTCTCTCTCTCTGCCTCCTTTCTTCTGCCTTCCTCTTCCACTTTTAAAGGACACTTGTGATTGCCTTGAGTCCACCTACATAGTCCACGATAATTTTCCTATTTTATTGTATTTTATTTTTTAATGGTTTTATTTATTTTTGAGACAGAGAGAGACAGAGCATGAGCAGGGAGGGGCAGAGAGAGAGAGAGAGAGAGAGAGAGAGAGAGAGAGAGAGACAGAATCCGAAGCAGGCTCCAGGCTCCAGCTGTCAGGACAGAGCCCGATGCGGGGCTCGAACTCATGGACTGTGAGATCATGACCTGAGCTGAAGTCAGACGCTTAACCAGCTGAACCACCCAGGCACCCCTATTATCTCATTTTTAAAACTTTCTGAGATAGGCATTTCTGTCCCCACACTACAAAGTAGGAAGGAGAGGATTAGCGTGATTAAAAAAGAGAAATTGTGGGCTCCACTCCCATGGTAAGTGGTAGAGTAGGCCCTGCTCTCATTGCTGACTGCAAAACCCGTGCCTTTTGAAGCGTACATCCGGTCGTGTTCATGTCCTGTTTCAGTGTTCCTCAGACTCTACAGCAGCATTTTCTCAATTGTGTCCTGAAGACAGAGTTCTAACAGATGTTCGTTCATCTTTATGACAAAAATATGTAGCAGTCCAGTAGGTTCGGAGAGAGCTGCACACATCTTCCCTCCCTTTCTTGGGCCTCCGTGCTCACAGGCTCCTTCCGACTGGGAGGCTGCAGTGTCTGACTCTCCCAACTCAGTGTTGCCTGGTGAGGCTTCACACCCCGCCCTCCAGCCCTCCCCTTTCGGAAACATCCCTATGACTGTCCTGCAAAACAGTCATCTGCAGGATATTTGGCAAATGCTGAGAATCTGGATAAAATCTAAAGTTTTTGGCATGACTCATAGGACGCTTCGTGATTTAGAACTCTGCTGTTTTGTTTTTTTTTCCTTTGTTATCTCAGATTGGTACCTAATTCTCTAGCAATCTTTCTCGACCTTTCTGTGTTACTTCTTTCCCCATTGCATGTCCTGGTCCGTGGGCCTGGAATCTGCACGCCTTGACCCGTTTAACTGTTGTGCTCCGAGGCCTCTTTGGAACCTCGGAGTGGCTCCCGCTCTCTGTGGTCTCTGCTCGCGATCTTGGCGATTGCACCTAAACATTCTTTGTCATTGCTTGCTCCTCTCCTGTCTGTTCCATGGGTAGCCCTGAGTGCTGTTTACTGTGGAGTCCCCGGTGCTTACTGATGGTATTAAAACATGTGAACCTTTTAATTAGTGTTTGAATCGAATCACTTTGAATTGCATTGTAGCTCCTATGAACGTGGGGTTCCTACCACATTGCTAACTTGGCTAACTTCCTGCTAACGTGGCCTGATTACAGAGAGGTGCTGGCCAGTGGGAATGAGGTAGATTATCGGGAGGGGGGTAGTTAGGCCTTGAACCTTTGAGTTTAAGGTGGTTAAGAGCTAAAAGTGGCAAAGATTTGTATAACGTTAAGAATGTGTGAGTCACCATGCTCTGTGCTGTGCAAACAATGATCGTGTTCTCCTCATCACATCCTTATTAGGTAGGAACAGTCACTGCCATCCATTTGATATATGAGGAAACCGAAGGCACCTTGTTGAGTCACATGTCTGAGCTTACAGGGTGAATTAATGCTGGACTGACAAGTGACACCAAGAAGTTCAGGTCCAGAGTCACATGTCTTGGTGGCATGCTGGGAAGGGGTTGACACTGAACAGCACCTGTGAGACGTCTCCGTGTAGCCTGCGTTCTGGGCAGTGGTTCGGGGTGTGTGTGCCTGGGTGTTGGGGGCCCCGCTGGAGACCTGGGTAGGGGACTCGGATCCCTCAGTCAGACCTAAAGAGGACGTACATGGGCTTGCCTCACGGTCGTGTGTTAACAAGTCCTGCAGATTCTTGTTGACCTACTGTGTTAATGTGTTTGGATTTTAACTGCTGAAAAGCACACACGTTCCTCTTTCCTGTAACCTGTGTGGCCTGCGTTGACCTGATGGTCAGAAATTCTCACACAGGTAGGTATTATACACCCTACAGGCCCGTCTTTGAGGAGCATGTGCCCTTGTCAGAGAGGCAAGGGACACAGGAATAACATGGCAGAGACTCAGGAGGCATACGGCTGCTGCTCGTCTTGGCTCGAGGCCGGGAGGAACACGGCCTGTGCACAGCTGACCTCTGGCCCCCCGCTAAACATCCTGACTTGCTGTGTGTTAGAGGCTCTCGCGTGCTGTGGCTCTAGGTTTCTGTTTCACATCCCTTTCCCCAAATTCATGACACTGTTTTATTTACTTAAATAGATCAATCAGATAGTCTTTGATGACTCTGAAGTAGAAATCATTCCGCAGTGATACGACCTAAGGGACTGAAGGAAGAGGCTGTGATTAGGTCGACGTATCGTGTAGGAGAAATCGGTTTAAAATTAGAAGTTAAAGTAAGAAATATTTGTACTGAAAAGTAGAAATCTATAGCTAGGATGTAAATGTTATTACTGTGCTGCTCTTTTGACATCAAAAGCAATTTTAAGTGATGCTATTTCAGGCAATTATAGATACTTGGAAATCAATCATGTATAGAAAACACTGTTTTTATTATTTCAAGGTGTTCCTTCAGATTGTCAGGCATTTGCAGGTGGACGACCTCAGCGAGTGTATTCTAGCGTGCACCTCGCCCTTGACCTCCAGGCCAGCAGGTTCCCCTCTTGTTGGGTGCCTCCCAGAGTCTCCTGGTGGCCCCTGCCCTCGTCTCCTCCCTCCGTCTACTCTGCACCCAGCAGCTAGAGGAATTCATCAGAGTGAGAATCAGACGTGTCCCACTAGTGTTTAGACTGGGCTTCCTTTCTCACTGGAGTGTGAGCCTGGGCTGTCTGGCCTGTGAGATTGTTGCTCTCAGGGACACCACACGGCCTGCCCTTCCCTATCCTGCCTTCCCTTGCCCTCCCCTGCCTTTCCACCTGCTCAGCCCTTGCCCCTTCCTCCCCTCTACCCTCCCCTCCAGGAGCAGGCCCCACACTAGGCTCATACTCAGCTGTCCTGGCTGCCCTTCCTTCTGTGGCCTGCTGTTCCCTGCTCTGTCCCCTGCCAGTTCCTTGCCTCCTTCCCTCACAAGCCACATTCTGGAGCCTCCAATATAGAACTTTGATTCCAATATAGAATTCAGATCTTCCTTCTTCTTTTTGTTTATCCTCTTATCACTATTCAAGATGCTTGTTCTTGTCTGTTTCACTAGTGTTAACATTTTCTGAGGTAGGACTCGTAAGTGTTGCCTTGTGTGCATCGCATCTGTCTAGAACTGTTCCTTACCAAGCACGGGACTTGCTGTGTGCCCGCAGGAGTGCAGCGGGCTGGGTGCATCCTGTTGGAGGCTACAGGTGATGGAATGAAAGCTCCGTGAAGGCACAGCTCTGTCTGATGTGACATATTAGTGCGCTACACAGGAAGTGATCAGTACATGTGGGGAAACACGATGGAGGTCAAAAGGCAGAAGTATTCATGAGGAAGAAGGCATTTCACTTGTATCACTTTTCAGATTTGCGGCTATTTTTGTTTTATTTCTGATGGTATCTAGATTTTAAAATTTCCAAAGCAGTTAATATGCTAAAGATATTAATGCAGTGCTATGAAGATGGCAGTGAAAGCTAGAAGACATTCAGTATCGCAAATTGTTTGCAATGTTTTGTTCATGTAAGTTGGTAAGATTATTTTAGCCATGTTTGAGTTACATTTTTTAATTGAGGATGATACTGAGACTTTGATGCTACTTGTACTTTGTATAGACCGAATTTAAAGACTTTATACGTCAAGTCAGATTTCAGTTGAATGGACATTTTACATTTGGCTGTAATTGAGCTGTATTTTAGTATTATAAATTTTTCCCATAATAAAAAAATTGTTATTCCTCCAAATATTTAGTGTTACATTGAGCAGATAATTGAGAAATTATATTAGGTAGAAGCTTTCTCTTGCTGTGTACTTTAGTTTGCTCCCCTGTGCAGGGTAATATTTTTGTTTCCAGTCTTAAAACTTAAACATTTTAATTAATAAAATTTTTTTTCATTTAGAAACTGCACTGTGGTTCTAAGCTCACGTCTCTTAAATTATACTTGGTCATGTAAATAAGCTTTGCTTTGCAACTTTGGGTTCTTAACCTTTGCTCTTTGCTATTAGCTTTATGTTTTTTTAATTATAGGAAAATAGAGGACAGTAGGGAAGTTATGCCTTAAATGGACTGTTGTTATTACTGCATTCTTTTTTAAGGAAATGAAAAATGTTATTTATTTTGTCCAAATCAAGCAGAAACAAATATAGAATATCTTGTACCATTATTCTTGCTAAGCATTTAATATCATCACTCTTTGATTCTTTACATGTAATCATTTTTCCATTTTAATGATTGATAGCGTGATCAGTTATTTATAGTTGTAAAGCATGTATTGTCCATATCTATTACCTAACATATAAAAAAGAATGAGTGTCATTTTCAGTGTATACACATACATTATTTGAATAATGAAGTCACAGTCATTTAAAAAATGCAAATACATTGTTTTAGCCTCAAAACTGAGGTTCCCTAATATTATAGGAAAATAACCAAAATAGACCAGAAATGGGGGGAAAAAAAACACACACACAAAAGAGGCATTCACAGTTTTAGAAATTGTTTCAGTCTTAGCTTTTGACACATCTCTTCCAGAAGGCCGCAGTACATTATAGTCTTACATTGCCCGTTTGTGCAAACATGTCCAGATGAATTCGGTGTTTAATGTTAAGAATCTTATAACATGCCAATTTGATTTGTAGCCCTTCATATCATAGAATGCTAATTAAAATCATATTTTTGCATATGTCATGCCTTTCATGTACATATGCAAATAGATTCTGTTGCCTTTCAGCTATTGGTAATTAACTTTATGAAGGACAGCTGTAATACATAATTAACAAAAATGTTTGCAAGCCCTTTTACACTGGAAGTTATAACATTAAATTTCTTTTTTTTTTTTTTTTTTTGCTTATCAAGAGAACCATCTTAGTCTGATGCTTCTGAATGAGATCTAAATTGTTTTAAATAATCACACGATGTAATTAAATTGATGTTGTACTGTATTCAGAAGGAGATAACTAGTGTTCCATGGACTGGGTGCTGATTCCTGTCCATTTCATATTTATGAAATCCAAATTGAATTAAGCTGATTTGTGTATGAAATAAGATAGTGTGTCAGGTAATACTTTTTGTTTGTTTTAGTTATTGACATCTTCTTGGCACTTAAGCACATTTTTTTTCTTTTTTTGCATGTGCCAGAGACACAATAAACATAACATTTTTAAAAACCTTTTTTCAAATTATTACCATGTTTTCAAGGAAGCTTCATGGAAGCTATTCATTTTCTCTTTTATCGTCCCTTAAATATTTAATAAAATGACATTTTCTCAAACTCATTTCATGATTGAAGTGTGGGATCAACTAGGGGGCAGTGAATGTTATGTTGTGGTATTGCTTTATCTTTCTTCTGATGGTGAAGACAGTGACTAAGCTACGGTCATTGTTTTTGTCCCTGTTCACACACTCAAGTAAGAAAACAAACCATTTAATTTAAATTCACTTATTTCTTCTGGTCTTCAAATATCACAGTATATTTGATCTGTATGCAAGCATCTGGTTTACCAAGAACACCATTGTAATATGCACATTCCTGTTGTATTCATATATAAATGCCTGTTTGAAAATACTTTCTGGACATATTTTTAGTAGAGAGTTATGACTGAATTCTATAATTATTGTTATTTCTTTCTTCAGGGTTGCTTTTGTAATGAAGAAGCACTTAAATACTCATCTGCTAGGCAAACATGGAGTTGGCACCCCCAAAGAAAGGTAATTTTTGTTCATTTTTAAAAATTTAACAAATACAGTTATGTTTTCACTTTAGGCTTTGTTTAAGTGCCTTCTAGAATTTTTATCAAGTCAGTTCATCATGTTTGCATTTGTGGTACTCTGTGGTCTAATAATATATTTTATGTCATTCTCCCCCCAGAATTTAATGTCATTTTAATTTTAAAAATTATAATCTAAAAATATTTGAAAGGATTTAAGGGACTTTGAATTTGTGAAATAATCTTGAAACAGTAGAAAAGTTGATTTAGAGGGGATGACCTCTGCACATGTGTATGAATGGGCTAAAATAAGTATGTAAAAGTAAACTTGGTCTATTTTTTCCTGTATTTTTATTTTGAGGTTTTAAAATAATATTTTTAAATTCTTACTGTAATTAAACATTGCTGACACTAAAAAAGAAATACATCTTGTGTCACCCCCAAAATAATACTATAGTTGCCATGTCATGAAAAATAACACTACGATTATTATGTCATCAACTGCCAGGCCTTCTTTTTTCTTGCCACTGTGTCATAATTAGCTTCGGCACATATACTTAATTATATGAGGTGAGCAGAAATAGAACAATGTCAGCTATCAGGTGAGTTTGGCTACTTCTGAAATTTTTAAATCTGTATAGTGTACAGCTCACCCAGAGCTAGTAAAACCCTCTCTTCTTCCTTCAAAGACACAGTAGGTTGCCCCCAAACCCTCCGAGACGGCATCTCAAACTCTGTAGTTGCTCCTGGAAACTTTTGGTTTTTAATACTTTTTTAAGATGTCAGTCACGATGCAGATTGTTCTATAGCCCAGGACCTCCCAGGACTTCTTCCTTATTTGTAAATGTTTAATTGCCTTTTAAAAACATTTAAAATGCTCTTACCAATATTTTCTGTGTTTATAAGCAATTTACCTTGACACTTCTTTTGAGGGCATACCGTTTTCTTAGCGTTTTAGTTTGGACGTGACTACCACCTCAAAATATGGAGTGTATGCCTGCTTCCTTTTTTTTTTATCTTTGGGTTTCTGGGACTTCTGTTGGTAGCATTAGATTTAATTTGAGCCTGACTGTATGTGTTGAACACCTCCCGAATGCATTATTCTTGAAATTCAAAAAATTCTATATTATTTAAATTATAATTCAAGAATTGTCAGAGTTATGTTTCTTGAGTGTTTATGAAAGTAGAAACAAAACTTTTGTAAGTACTATGTTTTTGTTGCTTTTACATGCATTATCTCATGTTATTAGCAGTGCATTATTCCAGTTTTATAGATCTAAGGACCAAGATTCAGGAATAGGCAATAATTTATTCCATATCTTATAGTGAATACATGTTAGAATTGTTATTATTCTGACTCTAATCCCATTGTTCTTCCTTGTACTAATTATCCACATTGAGAATCTTTATATACAGGTACTTAGGCTATTTTGTTCACAAAATAAATTACGAATGATGAAAACAGTCTAGGTCATTTAATTAGTAAAAAGAAAATACTTCCTACCATATAACTAGTATATGTTTTGGACTCAAATTATATCATTTTGCCTTTTATTGAGGAATTGTAAAGGGTGAAGTAAGTGTTCATATTGTTTCATACTAATGAAAAATTGGGCACCTTACACATATTTTCATCCTTGAAGCCCTTAAGAGCAGTAGAAACCTCCTATGTATCATGACAGGAAATTGAAAAGCCAGGTGTACTATTTGGTTTTCCATTTACCTGACATGGTTTGGTCCTAAAATCAGAGAATGAATCTCAGGTGGGGAAAGCACGTCCCGTCTTTGGGGCCGTAATCCCCTACGTAGTCCAGGGTGCGGGCCCCACCTCAGCTGCACATCTTCCATTGAGTTGCTGTTTCTATTAAGACCTCTGTGTCTCAGAACACTTGTTGTTTCTGGTATGTGTTTTTGGGGTGCTCCCTCTCACTGCATAGAAATGCGACGTCAGAAAGCCAGGGCCCCAGCCGCAGTGTCGGTTTCCAGTAGATGTGTGTAGCTGGGGAAGGTCCTGGTTAAGTAGCAAAATCTAGCATGGTCGGTGCCAAAGGGCTCTTTTCTTCCATTCCACCTTCCTCCCTGCCTTGGCGAGGGAATTGATGGCTGTTAATGGTTTTAGGAAACAAAGAAACTCTTTATCAGCATGTTGAACCCTCACTTTGGGCATTACTGTTCTCAAAATTGAGTTAAACCTTTTTTTCTTACCTATTTAAAACATTAATGCCTTGGCTATAGTTTTGCAAGCTTGCTATATTTTAATTTCTCCAGGACAAAATAATCAGCTTACTTTTTTATGTTTTAAATTTGATTCTCCCCTCTTATGCGTTGCATATTATAGCAAATAGTAATAGAAGTTAGCCAAATAGGCCGTGACAATTAAATTAATAATGCATTTTGTTTGCAAGTATTTAGGCCTTGTGCTTTGACTGATGTATGCAAAAATGATAATTTATTACCAATAAATTCATGTACTTGCACTGTAGTTTGATGAACCAGTAAATTTTGTCAGCATGACTGTCATTAGCAACAGTAATTTAGATAATTTCAAATATATATGTTTTGACTTCATGAACACCTGAAGTGCTGGCCTGTGCGAGAACATAGTTTTTTGTCCCTAAATTTGCCTGAACTTATTTTAAGGTAGTACATTACTGTGTTTCTGAAGTCTCATATACTTAAATATCAAGAACTCAATATAGCTACATCTGATTCACGTTCCAAAATAGTAAACTCCAATTAATTTTCAAATTCATTCTAAAGTATTTCCTATTTTAAATAAGTAATTCTGTTCTTAATATAGTAAGCCAAAGTATCTTTATGACTCTTTGAATTTGCTAATAGTAATCTAGAAAACGAGCCTGTGCACAGTTACCACAACTGAAACAGCCATAATAAGTCTATCTCTTGTGAAAGCCAGGCGCATATAACAACAGAAGGAGATGGCCTTCCTAGTTCAGTGCTTGTGTGGATCTATAGGAGGCGGCAAAGGGCTCACTGGGAATCTCTGAATTTGTGGTGTCCAGGCACCAGCGGGAGGTATCTGCCCAGGCAGCATCTCAGGAAGGCTCCTAAGCCCCCCAGCTACTTTCACCCAGGGAATTTTAAATTGGATCCATGCATTAGACAGTCTAAGAGCTAAATAATTTCATGATCAAAGGAAGTGTACCTATTTTTTCGATTTATTAATGAATATCTATATCACAACCTTAGTGAAGCCACTTTGTAGGCCTCTACTCAGGTTCTCAGTCTCTGATAGAGCATTATTGTCAATATGACTGTGGGGGGTGTTTAGGCCCTAGGAGCGGGGAGGAGGCAGGGGGTCAGGGGTAGGCTCAGGGCTAATTAGTGCTTTTGTTCCAGTGAATGGGTTTCCCCCAGGCCTCCTTCAGATTCTTGAGCTGTGAGATTTGTGTTGACCCTATCCCCTTTTATCAGACTCTTGGGATTGTGGTTAGCCATCTTGCTTTTAATGGTACCTTTGATCTTATTGCTAAGTAAAATCTTTCCCCCACACTTTTATACATGCCAGGTGTTACCTAGACTAAACTGTGGGGTAGAAATCCTCACAACTCTGATACTTGGTTCTAATTTCTTGTAACGCATTGTGACCAGACGTGACATCGTGTAGGCCTTTGGGGTCTACCTGGTCTCCTTTCCTTCCTCTCTCTTCTCATAAACTTTTATGTTTATATGTTAAAATTTTATGAAAACATCATTATTTCCTGCTTTTCAGTTTAGATGGAAAACATCACTCTTTTTCTTGAAACATGAAAGTATCCCAGACCGAAACAGTCCTGGGAAAAGCATATATACTTGCACAGGGAGTTGCCTTTGAAGCTTTGCTGGCAGTGGTTTGCGTTGATTAGAAACTTAAGTTGCTTTTAAATGAGAAAATAATACCTTTTTATAAAAACTGTGAATGACATATATTTAAACAGACTCAAATTTTTCCTCTCAGAAGAGGATGAGGTTGATTCATTATTGTCACTTGATTGTCTGTTTTTAAAAGTTACCTTGGGCTAAGTTGGCACGTGATTCTTTAGTGAAGGAAGGACCAGAATCTTTCTTAGTGTTTATGCCTCATGATTTTCTGAGGGGGTAAATACTGTTTTCTGTCACTGAAATGGGTAGCTTATTCTCATGGATACACTGAGATACTTTGTGCTATATGCCCATCTTAGATCTCCATGGAGTGTTCTTTCTCCAACTTGTGGGTCACACTGTATGACTGCTGGCCTTGGGCCGTCTCTCCCCACCCCCGCTGCTTGTTGGCCTTCCCTCTTATTTCTTCTCTTACTCGAATGGTTAACAGAGTTTCCTTTCTGCCCTCCCTGTTTCTTTTTCTTTCTTTTCTTTCTTTTCTTTTCTTTTCTTTCTTTCTTTCTTTCTTTCTTTCTTTCTTTCTTTCTTTCTTTCTTTCTTTCTTTCTTATTTGGCCTGATTTAGGAAAAATAAAGTGTTTATGGGCTCTTCTCTGATTAAAAAAAATACACACACACACGCACACACACACACACACACACACACACCCCAGAAATAACTCTTGAGCCACAGTGGAGGAAAACATGTCTTCTTTCCATCGTGGCTTGCTTTTTTTTATTTTATTTTATTTTATTTTTATTTTTTTTAATTTTTTTTTTCAACGTTTTTATTTATTTTTGGGACAGAGGGAGACAGAGCATGAACGGGGGAGGGGCAGAGAGAGAGGGAGACACAGAATTGGAAACAGGCTCCAGGCTCCGAGCCATCAGCCCAGAGCCTGACGCGGGGCTCGAACTCACGGACCGCGAGATCGTGACCTGGCTGAAGCTGGAAGCTTAACCGACTGCGCCACCCAGGCGCCCCTAGTGGCTTGCTTTTTTTAACGAGTGGGAGATTGTCCTATTTTAATGACTTCATATTGCGTGAGCTCAGGACTCTTTCTCTGTCTTTTCCCATTTCTCCATCTGCAGATAGTATCCAGTGTAGAATTAGTGTCCTGTGATCATTTGACATGGTTTTATTGTGAACAAGTGGGATTGAACAGACAGATGGCCCTTCTAAATAATTACTTCTACGTGGAAAGATAGATAGAAGTCACATCAATTCATCTAAAGCCAAGGTTATTTATTATTTTTAGAAAATTTCCTTTTATACTTTACTGACTTAAACTGACAATTTATTAAGGTACACATGGAGATAAGTATATATTTTCCACCAAAGGTATCTTGTCAGCATCTGGGAAATATTTCTCAATTAAACGGGTAATTTAGATGTTCTATGGTTGCTTCATGACAAATGTTTTCTTACTGAAATGGGTATTTTCTAACTCTGACTTGATGAATTTTCCTCATGAAAGTTAACAAAGTTGTCAGTGGTCTGGAATGTCAGTTCTCAGATCCTCATTTGTCTGTTGAAGTTTCCAACTTACTTTTGAGGGAAGAAATTTGGACCTACTTAGAGCTAACTGTCATGGCTCATCCCCAAGGAGATCCAAATCCCTCTTTTCAGGCTCGTGTCTTCATCTGGCTCCTCAATGTCCGTGAATCAGGGCCTCCCCACTCCCCCTTCAGCGGAGTGTTGAGAAGCCCCACGGAGTGTCTGCATTCTGTATGTCTGTCCGGCTGGTTTAGTGCTGTCCTCGGTGTGCCTGTCCGGCTGTTTTAGTGCTGTCGTCAGTGCGCCTGTCCGGCTGGCTTACTGCTGTCGTCAGTGCGCCTGTCCGGCTGGTTTAGTGCTGTTTTCGGTGCGCCTGTCCGGCTGTTTTAGTGCTGTCCACGGTGCGCCTGTCCGGCTGTTTTAGTGCTGTCGTCAGTGCGCCTGTCTGGCTGCTTTAGTGCTGTTTTTGGTGCGCCTGTCCGGCTGTTTTAGTGCTGTCGTCGGTGCGCCTGTCCGGCTGGTTTAGTGCTGTTTTCAGTGCGCCTGTCCGGCTGTTTTAGTGCTGTCGTCAGTGCGCCTGTCCGGCTGCCTTAGTGCTGTTTTTGGTGCGCCTGTCCGGCTGGTTTAGTGCTGTTTTCAGTGCGCCTGTCCGGCTGTTTCAGTGCTGTCCACGGTGCGCCTGTCCGGCTGGTTTAGTGCTGTCGTCGGTGCGCCTGTCCGGCTGGTTTACTGCTGTCGTCGGTGCGCCTGTCTGGCTGTTTTAGTGCTGTCGTCGGTGCGCCTGTCCGGCTGTTTTAGTGCGGTCCGCGGTGCGCCTGTCCGGCTGTTTTAATGCTGTCCACGGTGCGCCTGTCCGGCTGGTTTACTGCTGTCGTCAGTGCGCCTGCCTGGCTGCTTTAGTGCTGTTTTCGGTGCGCCTGTCCGGCTGTTTTAGTGCTGTCCGCGGTACGCCTGTCCGGCTGTTTTAGTGCTGTCCGCGGTGCGTGTTCCCTTCCTTCTGAACATGCTTCCTCCCGCAACCTCGGTGAGCACCATCGTGAGAGAGCCGCTTTCCTCCACTGTGTTACTTGCTTTCTTCCTGGTTTTTGTGATAATTGCTTACATTTAGGGATGTTTTAAGAAGTAACCTTATAAAAGTCGTATCTTTGTTACTGTGAGCTACAGGTTGCTGCTCATGAAAACAGGTCACATCTTCCTTGTGAGACTTGGGGGCCAGTTTCTGTCTGGTCTTTATTCCAGGAAAGGTTGTGCCTTTCTGAAACAACTTGTTATTTTGGTCTTAAGCACCAGCAAATCCTGTATGTGACTGAGCTTTCCTCGTTATGTTTACTGCCAGGAAGCTCCGGGCCGGAGTCGTTGTCCGTGTCTGCACGGTGGAGTGGGCTCCGTGGTACGCGCGTTTCATGTACTTCTGTTACTTCGTGTTTCCTCGCTTTTTTCCTTCTGGCAAATTCCCGTTTTATGTGAGCAATATGTTTTAACCACCTCACATAAATCAATGCTCACATAATTCAAAGGAAGTTTTGCAATGGGAATTTTTGTAAAGTAGGGTCAGTACTTGGGACTGTGTATGCCTTCAGCTTTTGGTGTGGGGGCAATGTGTTTAGCATTGTGCAGTCCTATTAGACTTTTTTAAAACTGTCCTTGCCCTGTGGTATGAACACTTAATGTACTTCCTTGCACTGATTCAATGGTGTTTTTTGTTTCTCATGATTGTTTGTTATTTTGAAGACCGATTGCTCCTAAAGTTTGCTAAGCAGACAGAATTAGTATGTACTCGGCAGGGAAAGGGAGGATGCGTTTACACTAGGACATCCTCTCTCGTTCGGTCAGAAATGAGAGCCGCTCTTAGTGCCTCATGGTTATGTGATCACATACCTTCTTAGTGCATCATGGTTATGTGGATCAAATACCATATTTACCACTTTAAAAGAAATTCTCAAGTTGGTAGTGGAGGAATTCTAAGTGTTAGTGGTATATATATTTGTTATAGAAATGTAAGATTGTTTTCTGCTTTTTCTAAACTTTATTCTTTAGTTCTAAGCCAGCATTTTATCGAGTATTCATTTCTGTATTTTATTCCTGGGCATTAAAATACCATGAATACTATATGACTTTGTTTTTTAGAAGAGATTGGTTTTTATACAGTTGTCTATAATACATCCAAAGAAAGAGAAGAGCTACACAATGATACAGAAGAAGGTTTTAGGAGAGGAAAAAATCTTGCATAAGGTTATTATGCTGATAAAGGCATCTCATTTATTTATTGGCTTATTCTTTCTAATTAAGTTTATTTATTTATTTTGAGAGAGACAGAGATAGCACGAGTGGGGCAGGGCAGGGGCACGGGGGCGGGGGGAGAGAATCCCAAGCAGGCCCCACGCTTTCAGCGCAGAGCCCGACGCGGGATTCCATCTCACAAACCTGAGCCGAAACCAAGAGTTGGGTGCTTAACCGACTGAGCCATCCAGGTGCCCCTGTTGGCTTATTCTTCCTGTAAACGTTTATTACTACAGTGACGGCTGTGTTCCAGAATCGAGATGGTATTGGTATTTGAAGATGATAACAGCTTCTGTTCTTACACCCCTCAGATTTGGGGCTGCTGAGCTGAGGTGCAGCTTAGACACATAATACAAACATAAAGGTAAGAGAGAATTCTGTGGGGGTAAGATTCTGATGGACAGACACTTGGGTGCTATTCCAGAGTGTCTGAGAGAGGTGTTATTTTAGGATGGATGGTCAGGAAGGACCTTTTTGCTGGGGCTACATTGTAAGTGTAACGTGGGCTTAGAGCCTTCCCGGCGGAGCACGGTGAGAGGCCCTCTGTGAGGTGTGTGTGAGCTTCACATGCCCTGTTTCCACGAGCCTGCAGTGGCCTTGGGCGTGGGGTTGGCAGAGAGTGGTAGGAGATGGAACCCTGAGACCACAGACTGTGCACTGTGGGGGAAACGGTCACCACTAGGAGGATTTCATTTAAGGGGATTATGGGACGGGTTAGGATGAGCCTGGGAAGCCGGGTTGGAGTCCGACTGAGAAGAGCCTTGAGCCCGGTGCCGGTGACCGTTCACTCTGTATGTAAGAGAAAGCCAGGGAAGTTAGAACTCTTGGAATTGTTCATCTGTCATGTGGAGTGCAGACACCAGGGAGAGACTGCAGGCAAGTGGGCTAGCGTTGTCACAGTGACGTGCATCCGTGAGCCCTGTCTCCTTTCCCTGGCTGGCTGCCTGGGCCCTTCTCTTGTTCCAGCTCCAGTGTCCTTCTGCTGCATCGTGCTGCAGAGCCAACCTGCAAAGAAGCCCCTTAACCGCCCGTTGTATTTTGTTAGACACGTTCTTTTCTCAACTCTATAACCCATTTTCTTCCCTTCTACATACTTTGCCTACTCCCCCTGCACACTCATACTGGGTCCCCTCTGTCCTGCTGGCCAGTCCAAACATTCTGGACTCTCCGCCCGAGGCCCCGGTCCTTTATCAGTCCCTTTCTTGTTTATTCCATCTCTGACTGGTCTTGTTTTTCATCATATTCCTATGGAACATCCGTGAATAAAGAATAGATATGTGTGTGTGGTTAGAAATTCCTCTATCCCACCACTTCCAGCTCCCAAAATAAGAAACCCAAAAGACTATAATAATACTGCATACATTATAATTATGTCATGTAGTACTACTTTGTGAGTTATTAGACCATAGATGTATGGTTTAGTACTGAGAATCTTTATTCTCTTGTCTCCTCTCTTATTCCTATATTGAAATAAGACAATTGAATTTTGTGGCAATAGTGAACTGTCTATACCTTTTTTAGCATGAACGTTCAAATTACTTTGCATGTAATAATACATTGTTGTTTAATGTGACAAATTAATTTTTAAGGGATTTTTTTTTTTTTGCTATGCTTTAGTAATTCATTCAGATCTTGGATATGAGAATATCTGCTATTTTAACTTTTTTTTAAGGTCAGGGAATAAATGATTCCAAATATGATTGATCAAATATGTTAAATGTTCGGAATATAGGTGTTTCTCCCTGGCAGGCATCTAGAATATTTTTGGCCATTCTCTTCTTTTATTTCACTTAAATTACTTTTAGAACATTGGGGCTTATACATCTGGACTCTGACTAAAATATGCCTTAAGCTCTTATCTTTAATTCCCAGTCAGTGCCAGAATTAAAAAGAACAAAGGCCTATATGTTCACTGCAGCCTTCAATTATGCTTAATTACCAACTTTTACACAGTTTCATTATACAGTACTGACTTTTTGTGAGAGGTTCTTTATATTCATGATGTCTTGGTAGTTGCTTATAAAAGTCCAAGATTAAAATTTTTCCTGAGGAGTTTTCAGGAAACTTATAACCTTTCTGAAGGTAGTTTTTATAAAGTTAGATCAAAGCAAATTTGATCATCCATTTTAGCAGATGAGAAACAAGGTGTTTACATTTCATTATGCTATGGAGCTCTGATAGGAAAAATCAAGGGTTTACGTAAGTTACTCTCTAAGATATTTCTCCCCATTTCTTGGCACTGGGGTCACTTGTATAATCAATTGTGAGCTTAAAGCAAAGGGCGTCTCCACTGGTTTTATGGCTCTGTTGCCCTTAGTATTCACAGGAGAAAACAAGCAGACTCCGATGTGCCACATGAGATGCGTTGACCCTGTAGTAATGCCAGTGTTTCCCCAAGCACCGTCCTTCATTCCAGCCAATCCTTCATTCCCTTTCAGAAGAATCATGATGTCTTTGATGCTTACTAAAATGTTAGCACCTCCGCAGATTGAATCGTGTAAATGAACACATAGGTTGAAAACTGTCAAACGCTAGTACTTTTCTGTAAATCAACCTAATTTCATTTTGAGTTACTTCTAGCATGTGATCCCAACATAGAGACCTCCTTTTCAGAGAAAGTCCTTTTCATTGAGTTTTAATGTAATTCCAGTTCTTTTCTTGTTTTATGGATGATTTCCAGCATGGTGTAGTAAGCATGATATAGGAGTTGGGTCAAGACAACATGAAAAACTCCCGCCCACTGCCCTGCTGGAAGCCATGTCTCCGTGTCCTCTAGGTGGGTCACACGTATTGTCTGTTCAAGCAAGGTCCAGATTTTGTCTTATTGGAAATGCCCCCGTAAATTTTCACTCTCTATAATCACTTCTTCCCACCAAGGCCAGTGTACTATTTAACACATTCTACTTTACAGCGCATGCCCTGTTTCCACAGGAGATGATTTCTTGAGGACGTTGTTGGTGGCTTTCTTTCTCTGTCAGCTTTTCAGAGGGTGATTGACACTCCATGAATATTGCTGGATTTAAGATACTAAAATCTTCACTGAAATTTTTCTTTTTGTAAGATGGCCTTTTTCTTTGCTGGTCTAATACATGATTTATGATCACACTATGAAGAAGGTATCACAGATTAACATAGTTTATGTTACTGCAGATGATCCTGCCTCTTAGTGTAACCAAGCTCAAGTGCATTCTTCTGAGTCAGTGTGACTTTCTCACCTTCTCATCTGTGATGCTGAGGACGACACCTGTTCTCAGTTGTCAGGGTTGTGGTGAAGTGAGCATGAATTTATAGTTCTACTATTATAAAAAATCACAGTCTACGCGTAACATTTTGTAACTTAAAGAGTGCTTGTTTTTAGATGAATACGTATTAAAGAAGCTTTCAGTTGCTAATGTCTAAATAATATCTGTGCCCCTTTTTCCATGCTAATCTGGTTGAGCAAATGATTATGGGAAACAGCAGATTCAGCAGAACATACATATGGAAGTTTGTATTTAAATTAAACTCAAAGTTTTTGCATGTTAATTATAACTGATGATTTTCTTTTTCATTATGACAGCATTGTGGTGTTCACAATGTCTTTGTCTCATTTCACATTTATAAATCACGTGACATGGATATGACACATATTGGCAGACTTACTGCTGGATATCAAGTCTTTTACATTTAGGGTTTTTTGGGTTTTGTTTTTTTTTTAAATACATTGTTTCGTGATTACTAGATTTTGAAGGTGAGGAAAAATATTAACAAAGGATTTAACCCAATGCTTATTATTTTTTTATTCATACTTGTAATGATAACAGTATATGGACATATTTCAAAGCTTCAATGCATTTTTAAGTTTTCTCTTCTGTTAAACAGCAAACATAATGTATGTAGAATAGAACCGCGTAAAACCAAACAAGAGCATAGCTACTCTGCCTGCACCTGGCAGAGGGTCCCAAAGACCACATCAGTGACAAGGGACCTTCTCTGCACCTCAGAGAAGCTGTGGGCTCCTCAGCAGAGTAAATGTCTCATGCACAGAGCTACTGTACTATAGGCCGTTGACTTCTGCAGATTTCACACTCATGATAGAGTTCATGTGCCAGTGGTCACACAGAATTTAAATTCCTCTGGACATTGTGGTTGGAATCAGACATGCTCAGAGCCACCGGTCAGAGCTCCTAACTCGGCTGCTGCTGGAGCCCAGCCTGCCCGCCTCGGCACTGCTTCGTCTGTTGTGTTCTTCCTGTCCCAGGTCTCCAGTGCCTCTCAGGAAGTGGTTAAAACCAAAACAGTTTAATCAAGTGGTTCAACTGCTAGAGTTGATGATGATGAAAATAAGGAAAGAGTGAACAAAAATCTGAGAAGGTAATCATTCACAGCTGGAAGTTCGAGGTCGGGATAAATTAAAATCTGGTACACAGTGTTCTAATTCTCAGGTTTGGTGGTGAATCCACCGACGTTCATTACATTATTGAATGTATAAATAAAATGAGACGGGGCCACTGATGGACCGACGATAATTTATTTCTGGCCCTGTTTCGTGCACCACTGTCTTTTTGGTAAGACGGTCACCTCCCACATTCAGATGATGCACCCCACGTGCTGGCGCGCAGCGAAGAAAAGGTGGTGTGAAAATTTTTATTTAGTCGTCTGGCTAGGAAGAGAAGTGCCCCACTTAGTGCAGGAGGAAGCTTTGGTGAGCGCTGAAGTGACTGCTCTCTGGCCATGCCATTAATGCAAAACACCGGATGGACTTTCAACAAAAATGTCATGTGTTAGAAGATCATCACTCTTTAAAAATTTATCTGAAATATCAGTGTGAACTGTTAGTTTATGTGGCTATTTTACTCACATTTATTATGAGCAAAATTTGATTTGGAAATCTTAGTGTTCTTCCTTGCATAGCGTGAGGTTGACGGTGGAGGGACCCGCTGTCATTCGTGGCTTAGAGAAGCGGTTTCTGCAGAGCACGGCAGCTCTTAGAGAAGGGTCCTGAAGCCCACACACGTTCCTCACAGACAGACGCCGGGGCTCCCGGCAGCCGTGCCTGACCTTGCTTGTTAGGAGTCCTGATTAGCCTGCTGCAGTGTCTGAGAACGAAGCCTGGGCGAGCTCTGTCCCTGGAGATGGAAGGGTTTGCACCGAGAGACGGAAACTGTGAATTTCAATCGGAAACCGCCACCTCCTCCAAGTGCCCGGTTTTCGCCGGCAGGGCTCTGCTTTGCAGTTGTTTTTCCCCTGGTTTAGCACCAGTTCCATCAGCCCTTCCTGCCCACTGTGCTGCTGAGGCCCCATCCGGACGGCCAGGGGGCTTTCCTCGGTTGTGACAGCTTGCTTCCGCTTGCTGCTCGGTGGGCGGTGTCCCGTCTTCGCACGTGTCCTCTGGGGACTGTCCTGGTTCCTCATTGCTCTGGTTGTGGAGACTTAGGTTGATGTTACTGCAGTAATGATGTTCTGAAGTGGAGTGGGGAGTTACTTTCTTTTCCTTAGTGGAAGGATTCATAGCTTTAGTAATGATTTTAGACCATATTTATAGAACCACTAAGATTCTAAAGGGGTAACTTAACTTTTTGAAAATAACTTACCAGCCTTTATAAAGGAGGTTATATTCTATAGGGCTTTCTAAGGGTCTCACTTCATGTGCCTGGCAGATGTCAGTGCCTGGCTGTGTGTCATTTGTCCTGACACTAGGTAGCTTACTGCAGAACTATATAGATTTTTGGATTTAAATTTTTTTGAACATTTTTATTTAGTTTTGAGAGACAGAGAGAGACAGACCACGAGCAGGGGAAGAGGCAGAGAGAGAGGGAGACACCGAATCCGAAGCAGGCTCCAGGCTCTGAGTTGTCAGCACAGAGCCTGATGCCGGGCTTGAGCCCATGAACTGTGAAATCTTGACCTGAGCTGAAGTCAGATGCTCAACCGACTGAGCTACCCACACACCCCAATTTTTGGATGAAAGGGAACCGTTACATTTCACAGATGTGAAAACAGTTTCAGGAACACTTGCCTTAGATCATCTAGTTCTTCAAAATCTTGGCAATCCAAAAGTCATCTGTGTCCACAAATTTTGCAAATTTCATTACTTCCTTGTTTGGTGAAAAAGAATGGTGGTTCCATAGTTCTTCGGTACAGCTCTGCTCTTTCATGGCTGATCTTTTGATAGTGTTGCACATAATGCTTAATAGCTTCTCAGCACTTTTAATCTTAGTAACTGCTGGTAAATTATGCGCACCTTAGTGTATTTGTGGAACGTAATTCTCCCCCCTTTTAAGGTGCTTATTCATAAAATAGAATTTATAAAAAATGGAGAAGTCTGAGTGTATTTGTGTAATTGAGTAAGACATGTTTGTTTTTAGTCTGACTTATATTGCTGTGAAACTTTTATAGTGATGCTGTTTACAGAAATTATAGGCTTACTTTGTTTCTTCCAATGATCGCATCATTGTTAGCATTCGTTGCGATATAAAGTATAAAACGAGATTTTTCTTGAGAATATTACACAATGAAAAGGTCTGTCAACTGAACAAAGGGGCAGTATTCTTCATTTAGCAGTAGGAAAGGGGTAGGAGTACGTGTCAGACCGTGGAACTGATGGCAAGATAAATCCGCGCGTGTAATACACATTTGAGGCCAATGAATTCAGCGACTGGTGCATAATAGGCCATACCATCGTGAATATTTCCTTGTTGTTCTATACAGATTTTAAAATTAAAGTTGCATTTAATTATTACATATAAATATATTGGAAACCTTTTGATGGAAGTAACTGCTCATCTGTTGATATCAGAGGTCTGAAAAAAAATTCCTGTTAGAAATTACTTCATTATTATGAGTTTTACTGTAGTTAAAATATCACAGTGCTCAGTAGTTTAGAAGTTCTTTCTGTAGAAAGAATAACTTTCTACATTAATTCAGTAGCCAGTTTTGTCACAGATTTTTCCCTTATGTTTTTTTCTTGAGATATAATTGGCATATATTATATAAGCTTAAGATGTACAACTTTATGATTTGACATCTGTATACACTATAGAGTGAACACCACATGGGTCTAGATACCATTTGTCACCATACAGAGACCCCCTTCACCCATTTCACCCACCCCCCAAGCCCCTTCCCTCTGGTGACCACCATTGCCTTCTCTGTGTCTATGAGTTTGTTTTTGTTTTATTTTTTAGATTACACAGATGAGTGAAATCATACAATACTTATCTTTTTGCATTTTACTTTTTTCACATAGCATAATATCCCAGAAGTCCATCCATGTTGTCACAATTGGCAAGGCTTTTTTCTTATGTCTGAGTAGTATTCCTCTGTGTGTGTGTGTGTGTGTGCGTCTGCGTATCTGTGTGTTTTGTGTATCGCATCTTTGTTCATCTGTCAGTGAACACTGAGGTTGTTTTGTAACTTGCCTATTGCAAATAATGCTGCTGTGAACATAGGAGTGCATGTGTCTTTTTGAATTATTGTTCTTATATCCTTTGGATGAATACCTAGAAGTGGAGTAACTGGACTTAGCAATGTTGTTTGGTTTTTTTGGGGATGTGATGCCAAAGACAAGGGAAATAAAAGCAAAAATAAACAAATGGGACTACATCAAACTAAAAGCCATCTGCACAGTGAAAGAAACCATCAACAAAATGAAAAGACGGCTTATTGAATAGGAGAAATTATTTGCAAATTATATGTCCAATAAGGGGTTAATATC